>NC_048306.1:89277242-89298260 GCF_013100865.1 Trachemys scripta elegans
TGGGGTTCCCCCCCCCCCCCCCCCCCCCCCCCCCCCCCCCGGAAAAGCACCAGGTTAAAGATGGATTCCAGTTCAGGTGACATGATCACATGTCACTGCAAGACTTCATTGCCCACTTGCCAGCACACACATATACAGGAAGACTAGCAGGTAAACATAGCCATCTGCAGACAATGGTCCTTGTTAATGGGAGTCATCAAGATTCCAAACCATTATTAATGGCCCACACTTTGCATAATTACAATAGGCCCTCAGAGTTATATTTTATATTTCTAGTTTTAGATACAAGAGTGGTACATTTCTACAAATAGGATGATCACACTCAGTAGATTATAAGCTTTGTAATGATGCCTTACAAGAGACCTTTTGCATGAAGCATATCCCAGTTGCATTATATTCACTTATTATCAAATCTTTATAAAACTATCCCAGTTACGTTATATTCACTTATTATCATGTTTTTATAAAACCATATAGACTGCACAACGTCACACTGGGAATAAACCTCAGCTCTTTTCAGTCCAAGCCCAGTGTCCTATCCACTAGGCTACGCTTCCCCATATAATTGATAATGCGTAACACATAATAGACTTAAACTTGAAAAACTGACTCACAGAACTTGTTGTTACTTAGTCAACTGACTACAGCGGGATGCTTCTCTGGATATGAATTACCCATGTGAATGACAGCTGCAAAATTGCGCCTAATTTTTGCCTTATTTTAACCCTTGAATATAATACTTAATTGAACAGCTAGTGCTCCTGCTATAACATTGACAAACAGTATATCATGTTGAACCCACATAAGGTTATGTGGAGTTCTCTTGTTGTTTTGTTGGACTCGAACTGTAACCATTAGTGCTGTGTGAAGTATCACACATCCTTTGCAGGAGTTCATATAAGCATTTCCTTTGGTTTTTATCTACATGGATTCGAGTCACCACCAAGTTTCACTCTGAGGTTTCAATAAAATACAAAAATTCACATTGTGACACCACTGAAATGGGCAAAATTCACACTGAACCATGTGAAAGAGTGATTTTTGCGGGATATGGATGCAAATTCATAAATATACACAGGGTCGTTTTGAAAGGATCATACATTTTAGCAAATCTTCCAGCAATTCTGGTCTGAAATTTGAGTTGGTGGCAGCAAAACTCTGCAAGGTTATGCTTTTGTCTCCAGTGAGCAGAAGGCCACACCAAGGTTACTTTGCATTTCATAAGCCCAGTACTCTCATATGATAAGTGTCACATGCCCAGTAATGTGAATGGCAGGGGAAAATGCAGGACTTGAATTCAGCATGCCACTCCTGTTTCCTCCAGCTGGATGCTGTCTCTCGGCATATGGGAAAACAGGACACATGCAATCCTTCCACAGGATTAACAGCAAACGTGTAAGCATTAATATGCTTTTGAGCTGTTTTATAATGAGTATAGTTTTTCACTGTAGAGTATCTATTATTGTGTTGAGAAATGGAATCTGTTGATTTGGAAGCCTTATAGACAATGCTTATTTCTTGCCATTTACTGTCTGCCAAACTGCCATATACAATTATGCTAGCAACAGATTTCTGACAAACTCACTCGAGAATTTAGTTGCTGTTGTTATGATACTGGCTTGATGGTGCCAAAGAATTCTAGGAATTCTAGATATAGTGTGGTTGTCATTCCTAGGAATTCAATAGTTCTGTAATGTGATAGGATGATGTAATGGTAAGAATGGCTGTACTGAGTCGGGTGGTCCATCCAGCCCAGTATCCTGTCTTCGACAGTGGCCAGATGCTTCAGAGGGAATGAACAGAACAGGGTAATTTATCAAGTGTTCCATCCCATGTAATCCAGTCCCAGCTTCTGGCAGTCAGAGGTTTAGGGATACCCACAGCATGGGGTTGCGTCCCTGACCATCTTGGCTGATAGCCATTGATAGATCTATCTTCTATGAACTTATCTAATTCTTTTTTAAACCAAGTTATGCTTTTGGTCTTCACAGTATCCCCTTGCAATGAGTTCCATAGTTTGTGCATTGTGTGAAAAAATTCTTCCTTATCTTTGTTTTAAACCTGCTGCTTATTAATTTAATTCCTTAATATTTACTGTAATTACATTAATCATGGTGAGCTCATTTAGTATTAATGCAGCTTTCATAAACACTTCCCCTGAAATTAACTAACTAGACAGGTCTTTTAAAGAACTACCAGTACCAGTATTTTCCTTTGATAAAACTAGTCTGGCAGTAGTAACTGTTCTCTACAAAGTGGATCCAGACTGCTGGCACTTAACATTAAAAAGGTTGCAGAGCAGTTTTTAAACTAAGAGATGGGGGAAGGCCGATTGCTGCAGAGGAGCACAGGGATTGGACAGAGACTTCTCTTAGGGTAGGTCTATACTTACCTCTGGGTCCGGCGGTAAGCAATCGATCTTCTGGGATCAATTTATCGCGTTTTGTCTAGACGTGATAAATCGATCCCGGAAGTGCTCGCCGTCGACGCCGGTACTCCTGCTCCGCGAGAGGAGTACGCGGAGTCGACGGGGGAGCCTGCCTGCCGCGTCTGGACCCGCGGTAAGTTCGAACTAAGGTACTTCGACTTCAGCTACGTGAATAACGTAGCTGAAGTTGCGTATCTTAGTTTGA
The DNA here is from genome assembly GCF_013100865.1 of Trachemys scripta elegans. Taxonomy (NCBI): domain Eukaryota; kingdom Metazoa; phylum Chordata; order Testudines; family Emydidae; genus Trachemys; species Trachemys scripta. Next base: position 89,279,876 of record NC_048306.1, read on the forward strand.
AGTGGGGGATTAGTGTGGACCAGGCCTGAGAGGAGAGTCTAGTGATAGAGATTCTCTAGGTTTGGAAGAGGATAGAGTATGGGCTACATCAGATGAGAAACATTCATGTAAAAAAGAATATGACACATAAGAAAAGGGCAGACAAATAAACAGTGACAGGTTTTTAAAATGCTTGTACACGAATGCTAGAAGTCTAAATAATAAGATGGGTGAATTAGAGTGCCTCGTGTTAAAGGATTGATATAATAGGCATCACAGAAACCTAGTGGAGTGAGGACAATCAATGGGACACAATCATTCTGGGGTACAAAATATATCGGAAGGACAGGTTGTGCGGAGGGAGAGGGGTGGAGTGGCACTATATGTGAAAGAAAATGTAGAATCAAATGAAGTGAAAATCTTAAATGAATCCACATGTTCCATAGAATCTCTATGGATAGTAATTCCATGCTCCAATAAGAATATAACAGTAGCGATCTATTATCGACCACCTGACCTGGACAGTGATAGTGACTACGAAATGCTAAGGGAGATTAGAGAGGCTATCAAAATAAAGAACTCAATAATAGTGTGGAATTTCAATTATCCCCATATTGACTGGGTACATGTCACCTCAGGAACTAAATACAGAGACAAAATTTCTCGATACTTTAAATCACTGCTTCTTGGAGCAGCTGGTACAGGAACCCACAAGGGGAGAGGCAATTCTTGATTTAGTCCTGAGTGGAGCGCAGGATCTGGTCCAAGAAGTAACTATAACAGGACCGCTTGGAAATAGTGACCATAATATAATCATATTTAACATTCCTGTGGTGCGAAGAACACCTCAGCAGCTCAACACTGTGGCATTTAATTTCAGAAAGGGGAACTATGCAAAAATGAGGGGGTTAGTTAAACAGAAATTAAAAGGTACAGTGACTAGAGTGAAATCCCTGCAAGCTGCATGGACACTTTTCGAAGATACCATAATAGAGGCCCAACTTAAATGTATATCCCAAATTAAAAAAACACAGTAAAAGAACTAAAAAAGAGCCACTATGGCTTAACAACCATGTAAAAGAAGCAGTGAGAGATAAAAAGGCATCTTTTAAAAAGTGGAAGTCAAATCCTAGTGAGGTAAATAGAAAGCAGCATAAACACTGCCAAATTAAGTGTAAAAATGTAATAAGAAAAGCCAAAAAGGAGTTTGAAGAACAGCTAGCCAAAAACTCAAAAGGTAATAACAAAATGTTTAACTACATCAGAAGCAGGAAGCCTGCTAAACAACCAGTGGGGCCCCTCGATGATAGAGATAAAAAAGGAGCACTTTAAAGACGATAAAGTCATTGTGGAGAAACTAAATGAATTCTTTGCTTCAGTCTTCACGGCTAAGGATGTTAGGGAGATTCCCAAACCTGAGCCGTCCTTTGTAGGTGACAAATCTGAGGAACTGTCACAGATTGAAGTGTCATTAGCAGAGGTTTTGGAATTAATTGATAAACTTAACAGTAACAAGTCACCGGGACCAGATGGCATTCATCCAAGAGTTCTGAAAGAACTCAAATGTGAAATTGCAGAACTATTAACTAGGGTTTGTAACCTGTCCTTTAAATCAGCTTCTGTACCCAATGACTGGAAGATAGCTAATGTAACACCAGTATTTAAAAAGAGCTCTAGAGGTGATCATGGCAATTACAGACCAGTAAGTCTAACGTCAGTATCGGGCAAATTAGTTGAAACAATAGTAAAGAATAAAATTGTCAGACACATAGAAGAACATAAATCGTTGGGCAAAAGTAAACATGGTTTCTGTAAAGGGAAATCGTGTCTTACTAATCTATTAGATTTCTTTGAAGGGGTCAACAAACGTGGACAAGGGGGATCCAGTGGACATAGTGTACTTAGATTTCCAGAAAGCCTTTGATAAGGTCCCTCACCAAAGGCTCTTACGTAAATTAAGTTGTCATGGAATAAGTGGGAAATCTTTTCATGGATTGAGAACTGGTTAAAAGACAGGAAACAAAGGGTAGGAATAAATGGTAAATTCTCAGCCTGGAGAGGGGTAACTAGTGGTGTTCCCCAATAGTCAGTCCTCGGACCAATCCTATTCAATTTATTCCCAAATGATCTGGAGAAAGGGGTAAACAGTGAGGTGGGAAAGTTTGCAGACAATATTAAACTGCTTAAGATAGTTAAGACCAAAGCAGACTGTGAAAAACTTCAAAAAGATCTAACAAAACTAAGTGATTGGGCAACAAAATGGCAAATGAAATTTAACGTAAATTTAATGTAAAGTAATGCACATTGGGAAAAAATAACCCCAACTATACATACAATATACTGGGGGCTAATTTAGCTACTACTAATCAGGAAAGAGAACTTGGAGTCATTATGGATGGTTCTCTGAAGACGTCCACTCATTGTGCAGTGGCAGTCAAAAAAACAAACAGAATGTTAGGAATCATTCAAAAAGGGATAGAGAATAAGATTGAGAATATCTTATTGTCCTTATATAAATCCATGTTACGCCCCATCTTGAATACTGCGTACAAATGTGGTCTCCTCATCTCAAAAAAGATATACTGGCATTAGAAAGGTTCAGAGAAGGGCAACTAAAATGATTAGGGGTTTGGAACTGGTCCCATATGAGGAGAGATTAAAGAGGCCAAGACTTTTCAGCTTGGAAAAGAGGAGATTAAGGGGGGATATGATAGAGATATATAAAATCATGAGTGATGTGGAGAAAGTGAATAAGGAAAAGTTATTTACTTCTTGTGACATTGCACCCTATAATGCTTTATGGGAATATGACATAATTGGAATATGTTTTATGCTACATATGCCATGTAACAGATCTCTGCAAAGGTTATGATCTACTGAATATATTTATCCTATTTGTATGCATGTGTCATTTTTGTACTTGAAGTTATGAATATTGGCTGTATACTTGTTTAATTTTAAATAGCCTCAGGGAAGCAGTTGGTCAGCTTTCTGAGAAAAGACTATTCTCAGTAAGTGAGCAATCAAGAAGCCCTTAAGCCAACAATGAACTTGGAGACGCCAATCCACATCTGAGCTTTCCCAAGAATGTGGCTTGGCTGGTAAGGAACTCAGTCATGCATGGACATGTGACTTGGACATGTGACTCCAAAACTCCATCTTGGAGCTGGACTTTGCATGGGGGGGGGGGTCTCCACCCACAAGAGAAAGTCTATTTAAGCCCCTGGGAGACCCCTCCATTTTGTCTTCAGCTGGCTCAAGTGATAGCTTCTCCACCCCAACGGATACCTTAAAGAAACTGGGACAAAGGACAGTATCTACAGGGGGTGTGAGTGATTGCTGGACCCAGACTAGAAGGAGACTAGTCTGTAAAAGGAAACTTACTGGAACACCTCTGAGAGTGAGGTTTTATCTGTATTCAGTTTTCTTACTGTATTAGGCATAGACTTCCATGTTTTATTTAATTTTGCTTGGTAATTCACTTTGTTCTGTCTGTTACTACTTGGAACCACTTAATTCCTACTTTCTGTATTTAATAAAATCACTTTTTACTTATTATTTAATCCAGAGTATGTATTAATACCTGGGGGAGCAAACAACTGTGCATCTCTCTCTATCAGTGTTATAGAGGGCGAACAATTTGAGTTTACCCTGCATAAGCTTTATACAGGGTAAAACAGATTTATTTGGGGTTTGGACCCCATTGGGAGTTGGGCTTCTGGTTGTTAGAGACAAGAACACTTCTTAAGTTGCTTTCAGTTAAGCCTGCAATTTGTGGGGCGTGGTTCAGACCTGGGTCTGTGTTTGTAGCTGGCAAGCCTGTATAGCACAACCAGGCAGGGTTCTGGAGTCCCAGATTGGCAGGGGAATGCAGGGCCAGAAGTAGTCTTGGCACATCGGTTGGCAGCCCCAAGGGGGTTTCTGTGATCCAACCCATCACACTTGTTCCCATAATATAAGAACTAGGGGTCACCAAATAAAATTAATGGGTAGCATGTTTAAAAGAAATAAAAGGAAGTTCTTCTTCACACAACGCACAGTCAACCTGTGGAACTTCTTGCCTGAGGAGGTTGTGAAGGCTAGGAATATAACAGGGTTTAAAAGACAACTAGATAAATTCAGGAGGTTAAGTACATTAATGGCTATTAGCCAGGATGGGTAAGGAACAGTGTCCCTAGCCTCTGTTTGTCAGAGGGTGGAGATGGAGGGCAGGAGAGAGATCACTTGAGATCATTACCTGTTAGGTTCACTCCCTCTGGGGCATCTGGTATTGGCCACTGTCGGTAGACAGGATACTGGGATGGATGAACCTTTGTTCTGACCCAGTATGGCCATTCTTATGTTCTGTACTATAAGAGAAAACTGCTTTGGAAAACTGGGAATATTTTATTGCATTGGCTTAATGCTCAACTGTCATTATTTGTTGTTGGGTCTTGCACAACTAAAGCTATGCTCCTCATTTAGATGATCCTCTAAGTGTATGTTAGAGTAAATGGTAATGAGAAAGCTGATTTTATATAATCAAGACTTGTATAATCAAAATTAATTGAAAACATATGAACAAACCCTTTGAGAGTAAAAACCTCACTTGTAAGTAATCTAAGAAATTTTTCTTCCACACACAATTTTCATGTGTGTTTGTGTGTGTATATATAATATATACAAATACTCTTGTGTTTAAAACAGTTTGCAAACATCCTCACAAAACCCCTACATAAAGTATTTCCAATGTAAGTATTTGTTCATTCACTAACCAAGCGAGTGCTTAAGAGAAAACAAAAGGTCCCACTAATGAAAGTGTTGTTAATTCACCATTGATTAATAAGGTTTAAATGATAGGCCATTAGCTGGAGTTACTACAGTACCTCTCAATGCATAATGTATTTCATGTTTTAAAGAAAACCATTGCAACATACAGAGCGATATGATACCTGGATTATCATAGATGACAGTTTTGTTTAACTATAAATTTATGGATTATCTGTATTGTATGTTTGTGATCAGTGCTTCATAATTTATATCTTAATACATAAACTCTAAAGCCCAGATCCTGCAACTGGCATGGTGAAGGCAGACCCAGCCCACCTTTTTGAAGTCAGTGGGATTCTATGTGGGCACAGGTATCTGACCAAACAGACATTTGTAGGATCAGGGCCTAATGTAGTATGTGTTTGACTGCAGTATTTGACTGTCTTGCAGAAATATTTACGTATCTGAGCATTCAGTAGGTACAGCATGCTTTTCTGTGTTATACCTGCATTTAAACTCTTTCTTTCTATCCCTATTGTGTTTTTTTGTTTTTACAAAGTGACCTAGGTAAATTTAAATGAAAACAAAGGGACTTGATCAATTTTTTTAAAAATCACATTTTTCTCTGATCATTCAGTTTATTTGCCATAGCTGCAAATAACCCCTCAGAGTATTATAACAACTGAAAATGGTTAGGAAAAAGTTCTTCTGTATGTTTACTTTATGATTTGGTAATACTTTGTGAATATTTGCCTTCATTGTTTTCTCTATATGGTCAAAAAGGAGATTTGTTTTTCCTATTTTTATGTAGATCTTTCACACAACAATAGGGGAGAGAAAATAAAAATAAGAAATCGTAAATCCACAGAAAGTGGCAGGAAATCTCAGGGACAGATTGTCATACCTAAAACTATTTTTTTAATTGCCTGACTAGGTTTGAAGTTGATACCGTCCTTTTAATTACAGAAACATATAGTTGATGGTATTATATTGTTTCTCTAAATTTGGATATGGAGTACTCAGCCAGTGAGCTGAAAGCATCTGTCCCACTAACTCAGGCCTGCAGCATCTCTGCTATATTAATAATCAGGAAGTCTGCTCTAAATCAGACTTCAGTGTTTCATTTCATAGCTTTTACAAATCTGGCAAATGTTATTGCTTATTTTCATTGTTACCATTTGAAAATTTTCAAATGTTTTATGCACAAGAGTATCAAAAATGTCTTTATGTGGTTTCTAGTAGTGTATATTCTGGTGAGACAAGGAAAATAATCTGATACAGACGGCTACCACTCTGAAATCTGAGTATTGTTTATTGTGTATCAAACAAAAGAAGCATCTGTTAGTAAAAAGATATAGTAATGCTGATCATAAAAATCTGGATGACAATATTAAGTGTTTAAGCAGTTCTAGAATTTATTCTAGTACAGGAGAAATACAATAATTCCAGGCATTACGAATATTAGAGCATGATTGATTGGAAAGTGAGTGTGAGTGTGAGAGAGAGAATGCTATGAAAAACCTACCAAATGAATGTTCTTTAGTTAGCTTTAAGCTCTCTTTAGAGATAAGAATAATTCTGAAATTAGGACCTTTATTTAGAAACCCTCCAGGTATGGTAGAAATTATTTGTGTATAGCTAATACTGTAGTTTCAGGAGGATATGGGAAAAGATGAGAATTTGGAATTAGAAATGATAGAAACTCATCATTTGTAAATTCCAAAGTATTTAAACCAATTAAAAAGTGGTATGTGGCATTAATGTGAAACAACAACAAAAACAACCCCAAACCCAAACAAACAAACAAACAAAAAATAACTTAGAATAGCTTAGTACTTTTCATGTGCAAAAAACATGCCTATTCAGACTGCAACAACTCTTTGCACTGCTATCTTGGGGGAGTAAGTAGTTATGCTATTGATGCATGTGGCCTTTCAATGATACCTTTCAAGAAATGGATTGCAGTAATAGACGACTTCACGTGCAACCAGAGTTGTGGGTAGTTGTGAACACATTCTCTGATGGTTCATGAAATAAGATAACAATCCTGGTTGAAAATCAGTTTTGATAGTTAAATAATAGGGAGGGCCCTAACTTCTTTGCATTTATCTGTTCCTTATTGTGATGGGGTGACCACCCCACACAGGACTGAAAGGCATTAAGGTGGCCAGGCAGGTCAATTAACACCACCGGCTGCTCCTGGAGGAAGAGCCAGGGATCAGGGAACTAATTGGAAGCAGGTTCATCTATGCAGGACCAGGTGCAGTCTATATAAATCCAGGTAAATTCACAGGTGCTGCTGGGAAAGACTGCATGAAGGCAGCCAGCCAGCCATCACTCCTTGGGAAGAGGGTTTTGGAACTGGTACACCTAAAGAGAGAAGGGGAACCAGGTGTGGTAGGAAGCAGTCCAGGGGAGGAGCAGTGAGGGCTGGAAGAGGAAGGCCCAGAATTGCTCATCTGAGGGTTCCCCTGCCAGTCACTGAGGGAGTGGTACCAGGGGGCAGTGGGAAGGAACACTTCCTGGGATTGCTAGGGAGAAGGGACTTTGCTACCCTGGAAGGGGGCAATATTGAGTGACCTGGCCGCAGAGCTGAGTCACAAAGAGGACGCTGCAGTTCCTGGGACAAGAGACAAGCTGCAGACCTGTGAGTAGGGTTGCCAACTTTCTAATCAGACAAAACCGAATATCCTCGTCCCGACCTCTGCCCCACCCCTTCCCCAAGGCCGCAGGGCGGCCCTGACCCTTCTCCGAGTCCCCGGCCCCCACTCATTCCATCCTCTCTCCTTCCGTCACTCGCTGTCCCCCTCCCTCCCTCACTTTCAACGGGCTGGGAGATGGGGTTGGGGTGCACGAAGGAGCTCAGGGCTGGGGCAGGGGGTTGGGGTGGGGTTCTGGAAGGGAGTTTGGGTGTGGGAGAAAGTTCTGACCTGGAGCAGGGGGTTGGGGTGCAGGAGGGGGTTTGGCGTGTGTGCTCCGGCCGGGTGGAGCTTACCTCAGGAGGCTCCCAGAAGCGGCCAGCATGTCTGGCCCCTAGGCCAGGGGGCTCTGCCTATGCCCACAGGTGCTGCCCCTGCAGCTCCCATTGGCCATGGTTCCTGGCCAATGGGAGCTGCGGAGCTGGGGCCAGCACTTGGGGTGGGGGCAGCGCACTTGGGGCAGGGGCAGCCAAAACCTGTGGCTACCTCTGCACCTAGGAGCTGGACATGGCCACTTCCGGGAGCCGCACACAGCCAGGGCAGGCAGGGAGCTTGCCAGAGCCCTGCTGCGCCACTTACCAGAGCCACCAAGGTACCTTTTTGACTGGGCATTCTGGTTGAAAACCGGATACCTGGCAACCCTACTTGCCAGAGAGACAGAACGACGCAGTGCAAGCCACAGAAGGGGCATTGACCTCAAGGGCTAATCCCAGAGTGACCAGGAGGAGGTGCCAGACTGGCGGTGAGTGGTAAATCCCATGACACTTATATTAGCAATAAATAAACATCACCCCAAAAGCTAATCCTCTTCGTTAGGCCCAAGATGTGGAGCAAAGATGTGAAACCTGATTTCCAAATTGTTCTTGGACTGCGCTGCTTTCTTGATACTTAAGGAGGACCTGGCTGGCTGTCAACATTGATTGGAAGTCTGTGTGGCTGGAACCACTGACATCTTTAAAGATTCAAATTACTGATAGGGGGCATATGATTACTCGCATTCTTTGCTGCTTGATCTGTTTACACACTACATTTTAAAGACTGGGACCTTAATATTTAGTTTCTGAATAGAAAATGTTTGGAATCTGCATCTGAATTCCAATAGAAAGTCGGTTGGTTTGGAATTTAGATTTGAAGCCTGGGACCTTTTAGCACAAAGTGTGGAAATCTTGCATAACGAATTAATCACAGAAAATTTCAGCCACTTCTGAACCAGAACTAGAAAACTTCCAGGTTTGATTGGGATTCAGAAGCAAGACCTAGAATTGAGTTTGGATCCAGGGATTCAATTCTAACCCCCAAATTTGGAGGACCTGGGATTTGGAGGAAAAAAAGAAATAAAATTTGGAGCTGGCGGTTGTGAACTGATTGTTTTTTCACATTTTGTAAGATTCACGGCATCAATAAAGAACAATTCCTAAGTGCAAGTCTACACTTAAAACGCTGTATTTATGCAGTCCCTTAATCCAATTTCTATTCTGGTTTTGGTACTTGTTGGCTGCCTCTTGGAATCAACTACTTCTTGCTCAAAAACCATCATAGATTGACTAATTCAATAATTCTCATTTAATCTATGATGGCATAAACAAAATGATTACCTGTTCTATTTTCAAGATTTTAAAATAGTAAAGCCCAGTTTTTGTGATAATTTTAAATGATTTTATACCAGTGTAATTAATTCCCGTGACTGTAGTGAAGTTGCTTCTGATTTGCTCAGTCTCCAGATGGCAAAGCATGGTTCATTAAAGCCCAGAAATCTTCTACTTACAATGACTCTAATGCTGGTCATGAGTAGTGGTGGTATAAGGAATCCAGTCAGGCTGCTGAGAGCGTACAAGGCTAATTTCAAGCAGGTTGTCTTAATTCCATATTTAAAATTTTTAAAAAGTAAAAACATCAGTGGTTAGAAATGAATGTAGGCAGAGTGATTTGTCAGTGATACTTCATTAAAAGTTGTACTGTACTTCACCATCTCAAGAACTTTGTTATTTTGGGAGCTTCTGCTCATAACACCAAGTATTAAAACCATCTGTTTCAAAGGAAAGCTGTTTTACTGTTAGTGTCCTTTCTTCCATGAAGACAAATAGATAACCAGGTTAAGCTTCCAAAAAATGAAGTGACTCCTGCAAATAAAAGAATTTTCTTTATCATCTATTGGGACACTGAATTTCTGCTTTTTTGTAAAAATGATTTACACAGTATTAGCATGTGCTGAAGCAAACTGGGACCAGACGGGCTAGTAACTTCCAGGTCTCTCTACCTGGTGTGATTAGGATTCTTTTCATGCTTGGCATATTTATAATAGAATTGCTACTCTGAGATAAAATAATGAACAGAAGGCAACTCGCTTAACAGAAAAGACTGAAGAAACAATGTATTATATAAGCCTGTTCTGTAAGTGGTTTAGTATGATACTCTTGTAAACATCAAATTACTAGGATTACTTTGTGCATTTTTCTTCATGGAGCTTAGAAAGCTCTACAGAGAAAACTCTTAAGGCCTGGATTTTTTTTTCAGTATAAATTAAATAATCTCTAATATAGAGATTATTACAATTTCTCCGTGCTTTTTATCCGGTTTTCCTTTTAGTACAAAAGCTACTTTGTACATATGGACAAAGGCATGGTTTCTGGTTAAATACAGGGTTTTAGCTCAATGAAGAGATTGCTTATGCTATAGATCTTGACTTCCAAGTTTAGTGGTTTAAAATATGGAGTTAGAGCTTTGGAATTCATTCTAATGCATAGCATGTAAATTGTTGTCCATAAATATCTAATGGTTTAATCATTTGGGAATGTTTAGGTCAATAATTGTTTTTAAAGTTTTTTTTCCTAGAGGTTTTTTAATGCATTTTTGGGTGTTCTCTGACTCCTAGTTTGACAAGCCAGATTCAGACCTCTACCCAAAACTGTGTCCACAAGCCTGCAAGGTAAATTAATCCTAATGCTTTGTCAAAAGCTTGCTGCTGCGTTGCTAAGGAACCCTTTTCATTAAGTTACTGAGTTACCTTGGTGAAGTAATGGCTTCTCTGTGCTCTTGCACACTGTGCAGACTCTATTACTCATTGCTGTGGAGGAGGTGTCATGAAGGGTTCATTGAAAGCTTCATTGAGCTTCACACACCCCTTTCAAGAGAACCCAGGTTGCTTTTAATCAAACCTGCACTGATTTATAGTCTCGCATCTCAAACATGTAAAACGCGAAGGGTGAAATTCACCCCTGTGCTTAGGACCAGCATAAGGCCAGTGCAGTGCTTAAGTCCCTGTAGAGCTGCAGGGGGTCCTCTGCGGAGGAGTGCATTTCACCCTACCTATGTTAAACTTGGCTTGTTTCACATACCTTCATTTTGAGGTTGGTTCAAACATGAAAACTGGGGACACAAACCCTCCTGTTGGTTGAAACTGTTGGCAGAAATCTCTACCCATGGCAAGTGCTGAGCATTGCTCAGCTCTTGGTAGTTGGACCAGTCCTCCACATCAATCCATGGAGAATTTGTGTAACTGCTGTTATGTAAATCCCTGATACAGGAATGGCTGAATTGACCTTTGCCTGAGCTGCCGTAACTAGGCACAACGCGACAACTCAAATTGCCAGGTATACATTTCTTTGCTTTTGAATCAAGTCAGAGCCCGAACATATGATTCCATACTTGCAAGATGCTGAGTGCCCCCTGTGACCTGCTGGGGACTCTCAGCTCTCTCAAATGGCAATTGAGAGTGCTCAGCACCTTGCAGAATGAGGCCAATTTGTAAATATTTATTTATAATATAAGTGGGACAAGATGTAATTGGTTTAATCTGCAGCAAGCGAGGTTTAGATATTAGGAAAAACTTTCTAAAAATATAAGGATAATGAAGCACTGGAATAGACTTCCAATGAAAGTTGTAGAATCCCCGTTATTGGAGGTTAAGAACAGGTTAGACAAACACCTGTTAGGAATGGTCTAGATTTACTTGTTCCTGCCTCAGCGAAGAGGGTTGGACTATATGATCTCTCAAGTTCCCTTCCCACCCTACATAGCTACGATTCTTTTATTCTAGATCCACAGACTCAATTAGTATGATGGCTAGTGTGCCAAAAATTACTTGGCTAATCAGGTTGTCCACTAGGAAATTGGATATTCCTTTGTAGGAGAAGGGCAATGATACAGTTTAATATACACAGCAGAAAAACATGAAAGAAGTTCAGTGCTAGCATATTGTGATTTTTTTTCCTTAGTGTATGAATCTTATAATTTGCTGTCTTTCTTTAGACCGTTTTTTCCTTCCCCTTTAAAGCTTGATAAAGGATGAGGTTGTTAGATCTGGTGTTCTGGCTGAATTCCAATATATATTCAGCCTACATACATTTTCTCCTGTAGTTTCAATTAATTTATGGTACCTTTCTTCTCTTTCTGCCCTAGAATGTCATGTTCTTACTGTGTGTTGTTAAACAGCTGCTGCATTTCACCAAAGGGAGAGCTTCATTTCAGTGATAGATGGAAGAATTGTGATAGTGATCTGTCCGTCTAAATCACATACAATTTGTGGTGGCAGTATCCATAGGATAAATTACATCTGACTGCCTCACTTGCTCTCTGCCCGCTAATCCATCTCTCTTGGGATTTATTCTAACATTCCAAGCTTCTGAGAAGCTGCAGAGAACCGCTATTTTGAAAATAAAATAAAATAAAAATTTCAACAAAAATGTTTATTTTCACCAAATATTTATTTGACAGTGTCCCCATACACCGTTCTAGGGTGTAGGATATACAGAATTATGTCCTGGACCAGTGCCAGGTTTAAGGTCTAATGCTTAGTCACCTTTTAGGGCCAGAAATGGCACTTAATCCTATCAGAGTTCCTATTTATCCAGTGGGATATACAGTTCTCTTCAGTAAGGTGCCTAAATCAGGCACAGGCATGCCTAAAACCTCCCCAGGTATTTAGGTACCTAAATCTGGACGTGAGATTTTCGCCCAAAGAGGAGTCGTAGTCTTCAGAGTTGTCAATCTAGGCCATATGGCTAGCATTATACTAACATTAACTCGAGCCTGACCCCAGATGTACAGTACCTTCCCTCTTAACTTGTATATATTTAATTTTAAACAGTAATAAAAAATGTGGGGAGTGAGGGGGAATGGTACTAAGTCAGCAAGAGGGTCAGAGAAGTCAACTTTGCCAATGGGGGCAGGTTGTTTTCTTAAAATAGGTGTTTGGTTTTTTTTCCACCTTCCCCCTTTTTTAAGTAGTAGCATGAGGGTGAATAAAAGCTTTTCTCAGAGTTGTTTTCCATTCTTAGTTCAGTGTTGGTGAGAGATTAAATTTGTTTGTTTTCCATTGGCTTAGTAGGTCTAAATCCCCCCCTTTGAAGCAAGGTCATAAAGGATCCTGCAGATTTAAAAATCAGCTCTTTATTCAGTAATCTAGCTGAGACCCACAGATTTTAATTTAAAAAAAATGTCTCCTTGTGCAAATGATGTCAGTGTAGCCTAAGGTTTGTTTAAACAGAAAGCTGAAGTCAGCTTGAACAAAATTTGGCTAAAATGGGGCTGTTTTATTCAAGTGGATGGTTTGAATAAAGTTCCAAAGTTCTGTGGAAATAATTTTGTTATACTGTATGTTTAAAAAAATACCCTAAAACCCACTTTTGGAGGAAAGCCTTTTAGACAGAATTTTATATTCTGTCCTTTAAAACAGAAGTGTATATATTTAGATTTAGACTGGGTGGTGTTTTATGACAGTGAAAATTTAGAATTTTTCTATAAGCTTTTAAAAAATAATTAAAAAAAAAAAAAGAGCTCTCCTAATTCCTGTGAAGTTATATTGATGCTTCCACTGTGTATCATGGAGAGAAGAGGAACAATACTGCCTGCCAACCCGCAAGTCCAAAAATCACAGGACAGGAGGGACGGAGGAGTGAGATTGGCTTAAAATCATGATGGGCTCTTTTTTTTTTTTTAAACCCGTCATGCTGTTTTTGGTCGGTTTGGTGATTTCTGAACTTCTGAGGTGGAATCACCCCCTTCTGTGAGTGAGTGTTTCAGGAAATTCCTCTTTCAATGCACAAATAATATGCGCACGAGCACACATGTGTTGGGGGACCTCCTCCCTTTTAGTTGTGTTTGAAAGGTGGAACATCTCTCTCCCCCACGACTGTCTCCCTCCCCTAAAAAACCCCACACCGTCCCTTCTCCAGGCACTGATCTCCATACACTCCCCAGTGCCCTGCCCTCTGCATCACTTCCCTCCAACAGCCCCCTACCTTGTTCTTTCTATTACCGCTGGGTACAGCCCCTACCCATTTCCCACCCCTTTTACAGCCCCCGGCTCAGCTCCTTTCTCCCTCCCTCCTGGGATTATGGCCTGCTCAGATCCCCACCCCACCCCGGCTCAGCTCCTCCTGTCCCCAGGACACTGCCCCTGACTCCTGTCCAGGTCTCCACCCCCACACCTAAATACTACCCCTCCCCAGTTTCCTCTCCCCAACTCCAAATCACTTCTTCCCCCATCCAGCCCCAGCTCCTACCCATTTCTGGGAGAGTGCAAGCAGGCTGCAGCCGACTCCCTGTAGGTTTGATAGGAAAGTGGAGAGAGGGCATTCTCCTGGGATCCTCTTCTCTCCGCCCCACTTAGTGGTGGATAGAGGGAGCTGATGGGTATGAGCTGGTTCCCTGCTTTCCACTTGCCTCATGGGTGGCTCTGTCTCTCCCCCATGGCCGCCCAGAGGGGCGGGGCAAGTGGGGCAATTTCCCCCAGGCCCCGGTCCCCACAGGGACCCCCATAAGAATATAGTATTCTATAGTATTGCAACTTTTTTTTTATGGAAGGGGCCCCCGAAATTGCTTTGCCCCAGGCCCCCTGAATCCTCTGGGCGGCCCTGCTCTTCCCAGCAGGAAAAGCAGGGGCAAGATGCAGCAAGCAGAGCCGCACCTTCTGCTCCCTCTAGCTCAAAGCTCTCTGCTCAGTCCCCCAGCAGCAGCTTGTGGCAGCTACAGCCATTATGCAGGCAGGAATCTCAAACTGCCAGGACCTTTTCACGAGATTGCGAGAGGTCAATAGCAATGTTGCAAAAATCTTAGTATTCAAGGCAGTATTGGGAGAGTTGGCAGCCCTGGTTGCTGTGCAGGCCAACCACGAGGCTGAGGGGGGCTGACTGGAGGCTCCCCCCCGCTTCCTGCATCGGCTTCTCCCAGCCCAAGTTTAGAGTGTGCCTAAGGCAGAGAGAGGGACAAAAAAGTCAGACTGTGGACACAAGCCCCTTGCCTGTTTAGCATAGCATTTATAGTGATGAGACCAGTTAAATAAGTTATAGGCAGAGATGGTAGCACCACCTCTAGTTAAGACAGCCTGACACTTTCCATTATGAAACCATTTTCACTTGCTTATAACTTTGCCAAACTTCAACTGTTCAAGTTGAAATTTCCTATGCCGGATGTCTGTCTCTGGCTGACTTTTTTATTTATTTATTTTTTGTGGCGTTTCAGCAAAAAATGGTTCAGTTGTTTCTGAGAGAGATTAGGGGAAAATGTTGTTTTGTTTTTTTTTAACATGAGCAAAACTTTCCATCACTTCATTGAGATGCTCTGCTCCAAAGACTGGTGGCGCTAGAGACTTGAAATTTGGCAGGAGGATTGCCCTTCGGTGAAGGAAGTGTTTTGCTATGGATGTGAAAAATACTTCAAATTTGGCCAAGTTATAAAGCCTTTGAAAATTCTCAATTTGTACATACCCAGGGACTAGTTAGGATTTAGCAGCTAAATTCCCCGAAGATTCTGTTTGCATTGAGCATGCTCCAGCCCAGGGATGCAAGGGCTGAGCAAGACTTTCCCTGCAATTCCTGCTTCTAAGTTGTTGTGCACTGGAACTAGGCCTGGGCACTGGAACTGAGAGCGGGCACACTGCCTAGACTGTGCCTTCCTTGTCTCTCCTGTTGGTGCTCAGGCAGCATGGAGGAGGAAACAGCATGACTGGAATGCAGAGGGGATAAGAGTCAGACTCTAGAGGTTGGAGGGATTGGAGGGAGTGGATTGAGAAAGGAGCCTGGGTGCACAACTTTGCAACTGATACATTCTTTAATGTAGTGGGTTTTTTAATAAGGTATGAGTATCTGTTGCCAGGGACTATGAACATCCGAACTGCATTTAAAATCCTGAGACAGTTCTGATGGAAGTGGGACAATTGGCAAGTACGTCTAATGTGAACTAGACCTCCCTATCCAGGTTAATAGTTATAAATATAAAACTTAGTAATAGTTGAAAGTGTACATGAGGGTAAGTAAAGGGAAATGGTTCATCTGGTAGCCTGGAAGCTTAAATGGCACATCATATCACATTCTTTGTGTGCTAACAAGACATTTCAACTTCTTGTAGCAAGAGCTGATTTCATATTCCCAAATCAGTTTGAAATTCTGTAAAGGCAGAAGCAATGTCTTTCCAAATATAATGTGGGGAGGAGGGGAAGAGAATTGATTAACATGGTAGAGTTTTCTACTGTAACATGAAAAGAAAAGAGCCCAGAAGTGAAAGACCATTACTGTATATGAACCATTCCTATTTCATTGCCTTGGCTGTGAGCTAGCTAATAACAATTGGTGACAGGAGCGTAATTAGGGGAGTCTGACAATTGTGTTGCAGTCTTTGGGCTAAAGGAATGCTACCCTAGGCATGATGGGGAGGAACCGGAGTTTATGTACATTTGCAGCTCTTACAAACATTGTCAACTTTTTTTGAGAGCTGCGGACTCCCTGTGAAAGCTGAAACTTGCTGTTGCTCTGGTTGCTGGTGATTAAAAACAAAATCTTCCCAAAATAATTCTTAATGGGTCATAGCCTTGTGCAATGCATTTGTCATTCACTGGCCTTTCTTTTTGAAGGCATTTAAATACTGCATTGGTGGGACCAAATAATACCTTGACAGACCGTTTTTTAGTTCTGTCCGAGGATTAAGTTATTGAGCCTGCACTTAAATGTAATTCTAAAGTATTTCCAATCAGTTTTTCAACTTTTTAATAATTTTTAGCTCTAAACATAGTGCTGAGCAGAGAGACGGCGCTTTTTCAAAAGCTGTTGGGCTTACTGAATTGTAAGTTTCAGACAAAGATCTTTTTGTTCTGGAGACCTATCCCCATGGGTTGCTAGAAACCTAGAGAAGGGCTTGCAGTGTCTGGTTCTCCTTGCTGCGGACTAATCGGAATGCTGATATTTGCTGAGTGGATGGCTGTACTTACTGTCCAAACAGATCTGTGTTTGCCAATTCTGAACATATTGCAGTCTCTGTAAGGCACTCCATCATGGCTTGAATAGGTCCTCTTGTGTTCAGACTTTCTGACTTGAGAAATATTTCTTTCAGCCTTCACTGATCCATCCATAATCTCACCAAACTGTTAGTGACCAAATAAGAACCAAAGATGACATTCTCAAAGGAGGGGCTAGAAAGGGGAGGAAGTAAAAAAGAAGGAACTATTGCAATGTCTTGATTTTATCGTTTGTTGCTGGTTTTTGATAAATTAAACTTGGTTCTTGCAAAGATAATGGGACATATTGCAGTTTCTCCCTGAGCAAAAACTGTAGATGTAAGAATTAATACACAATTCATTTTATTTGCAAAATTTATTCCTTCTGTGTTCCTAACAGATGGGATCAGACATTCATTCTAACAGAATTAATTTTCTTTTACAAATTCAGTTAATAGACACTGAGGTATGATGGGTTTATATATGCTGTCCTTTTGTCTTCTGAGACTTAGGTTCTAAATACGATATTGTTATGATATTACTCCTTGTCAACACTGATCCATATGCAAAACTACTACAGTAGTGCCCTGCTTCTACAATAGGATTTGTGTGGCCAGGTCTTTGAAACCCATATCAATCCCAGTGACTTCAGTGGCCTCTATGTGAGCCTAACTTACCCTTTCCATAAATCAGTGCAATATCTTTGGAATAGTACAGATCACTTAGTGCATGTCAGGAACGTGTTTGAAGAGCTGGATAAGGAAGCTTTCATAAAGTCTGCATCACCTGATCGTGTTAATCGCTCACTTTCAACAATACTAAAATTTCCTTCTACACTGAAAAAAGAAATGTTCCTGCACTGTAGTTAAAAAAATTTAATCTTAATAAGCACTGTGGTTCCTTTCAGAGTATGGCTCATCAATTTTCATTTTCAAAGCACTTTGCAAACAATTATTAATTAATTCTCACAACTGAATGAGGTATCCTGTTTTACAGATGGTGAAACTAAAGCACAGAGTTACAGAAGGCCAAAGAGGAAATCTTTTAAAACTGGGATCAAAATTGGTCTCAGATTTGTGTTCTGTACCACTGGTCCACAACTCTCCCCATGTAAAAGGAGATAATCAAGGAAGCACTTGTTATTAAGCGTTTGTTGAAAAAGTCACTGCTTTAACAACTCTATTGTTTCTATAGTTACAGCTGATTCTGAAGAGACTATTGTCATAAAGTGTAGTCAGTTGTTTATGGCAAGAAGATTTAAAGAGGAAAAACAGAACCACAACTAAGTGGCGAGACAGTAAAAACATTAAATTTGCACATGCCTTTCACTTTCCTTGCAAGACCCTACATTAATTATATAACCTATTGTGCCTTCTGAATACACAAATTTATAGGCACTTTACAGTACATTATAAATTGTAGCTGGAAGTTAATTCATTTTCTGAGGTCCTTGTGGTATACTGCACGATTAAATACTGGCAAATTACTTGAGTATAGCACACAGTACTATAAAATACCTGTAAATGAGCTTGGTTTCTGCATTCACTGCGGTATTACTTGACTACAAAATACCCATAAAATAGTTAAGTTTCTGAACATGATACTTTTTTTTCTAGTGGAGGAAGAGATGATTTGCATAACAGCATAGATTCTTCATGGTATGGTGAAACTACACACATTCCAAAGACTGAAGTTATTGGAACACGTCTGGTTATAACTTGTTTCTTTGGCTCAATATGATAGACAGCTT
>NC_048306.1:89301120-89340673 GCF_013100865.1 Trachemys scripta elegans
CACCCTGACAGTTAGGAACTTTTTCCTAATGTCCAACCTAAAGCTCCCTTGCTGCAGTTTAAGCTCATTGTTTTTTGTTCTAGCTTTAGAGACCAAGGTGAACACTCTTTCCATTCCACTAGTATCTCAGGAGGATGTTAAACAGCAGCTACTAAAGTTAGGCATTTTAAAATCAGCAGGTTCAGATAACTTTAATCCAAGAAGTATAAAAGAGCTGGCTGAGGAGCTTGCTAGATTGTCACTGATTTTCAGTAAGTCTTGAAACAGTGGAGAAGTTCCAGAAGAATGGAAGAAAGCTAATGTTATGCCAATATTTTAAAACGGTAAATGGGATGACCTAGGTAATTGTAGGCCTGTCAGGCTGACATTGATCCCAGGCAAGAAAATGGAATACAGATAATCAAGAGCTAAAGGAGGGTAATATAATAAATGTCAGTCAACATGGGTTTATGGAAAATAGATCCTGTCAAACTAACTTGGCATTTTTAATGAGATTTCAAGTTTGGGTGATAAAGATAATAGTGTTGATGTAATATACTTAGATTTCTGTGTTTGACTTGGTACTGCAAAACATTTTTATTAAAAAACTACAACCGTATACAATGAACATGGCAACATTAAATGGATTAAAAGCTGACCAACTGACCAGTCTCAAAATGTAATTGCAAATAGGGAATGGTCACTGAGCAGCTATGTTTCCAGGAGGTCCCTCAGAGGACTGTTCTTGGCTCTGTGCTATTTAACGTTTTTATCAGTGACCTGGAAGGAAACATAAAACATAAAATCATCACTGATAAAGTTTACAGTGCTAAATAATGAAGAGAGGAGTGATAAATAATGAAGAGGACAGGTCTCTAATACAGAGTGATCTGCATCACTTGATAAACTGGCCAACAATATCGTGTTTGTATCTAACTAAAAACAAAGAATTTAGGCCTTATTTATGAGGTGGGGGACTCTATCCTGTGAAGCTGTGACTGAAAAAGATTTGGGGGCTGTGGGAGATAATCAGTTGAACATGAGCTTCCTGTGTGACACTGTGGCCAAAAGAGCTCATGTGATTCTTGGATGCATAAACAAGGGAATCTCGAGTAGGAGTAGAGAGGTTATTATACCTCTGTATTTCACATTGGTGTGCCCTCTGCTGAAATGCTGTGTCCCGTTCTGGTGTCCACAATTCAAGAAGGACATTGATAAATTGGAAAGGGTTCAGAGAAGAGTCACGAGAATGATTAAAAGATTAGAAAACCTGCTTATAGTGGTAGGCTCATGGAGCGCAATCTATTTAGTTAATAAAGAGAATATTAAGGGGTGACTTGATCACAGTCTATAAGTACCTATATGGGGAACAAAGATTTAATAATGGGCTCTTTAGCCATTCAGAGAAAGGTATAACACAGTCCCATGGCTGGAAGTTGAAGCTAGACAATTCACACTGGAAATAAGGCGTACATTTTTAAGTGAGAGTAATTAACTATTGGAACAATTTGCCAAGGACTGGGCTGTCAAGGAGCTGTGAAATCAGGAACTAGGGCGTCCAGCCTCTTGATTGCTAATGACCTGGGAGCCTGAAAGCCCAGGTTTGTTGACAGCCTGCCAACATGTTCTTGCAGAATGTTTCAATTTCAACCTATTGGTATTTTCTGAAAAATTTCATTTGGTTTGAAACTACAGCATCCTTTTATTTGCAGGAAAATGAAATGAAATTCTTGCTTTTCTGTGGAGACCAGTATGTACAGATAATTCTAATCTTAATTATGTGCATGCATTTAACCTGCACTTGTAGCTTCCATTCTTCTGAGAATGTGTTGTATTTTCCTCACAATCATCTAGGCTCATAGTGCCGTCCCTAAAACACAACAATCTCTGGACGTATACCTGATTGTGCATTGTATGACAGCCAAATTTCCACTTAGAGCCTAAACCTGAGAACTGCCAAGCACCTGCCACTTCTATTAATTTAATGATTGCAGGTTCCCAGCACCTGAAAAGATCAGACCCATAATCCATAAACACTGTACTGCAGCCAATAGTCTTCTAGCAAAAGACATCCTCCATTTTAAATGTATCAGTCATGCTCCTTCATCTGCCAGAGGGGGTCACTTTAGCAACCCAGTGCAGTTTCTCCCAGCCAGGAGAAACTGCCTCTGCAACTCTCCTTGCCCCACGTGAAAGCAAGAGAGTGGGATGGAAGATGGAACCTTGGTATTTACGCTGCATGACAATACAGAGTAATGACACCATGCAGGCCTCGAAACTTTCACCATCATAGAGAATTGCACTGTTGATTTTTTTTTCACTTGTCCTGTGAACTTCTTAGCATCTTATACCTTGGTTATCTATAACTCTGCAAATGTGGAATTGAACTGAAAGTAAAGACTGTGTTCCCAACTTTAGAAGTCTAAATTAAATGAAAAATCCAGTTTGTGCTCCAAATTTAGGCCTCCAAATATATCTTTAACATACATAGACAATATAAATATATACCTACGTGCTGATTTGAATTTTCAAATGGGGAGTTTCATCATCCATCTTAGAATCCCAAGTTTTAAAACTGGACTGACCATATATTCATGTATGCTGATCTCAACTCCCTATCAAATAATACAGTTCAAGACAATCACCTATATTGTTGTATACATTTCCGTAGGGTGTTTTGAATTTCTCTCTTTAAGTAGGCTAATCACATGTTTGCCCTAACTTTAAAAAAAAAAAAAAAAAAAAAAAAAAAAGTGTAGGTCATTTGTTCTTGCTTACACTATGAAACGGAGGAATTCCCAGAACTGAGATGTTTTCACTTAAATAATATCTTGCAAGATAGTGACCATGTCTTTTGATTGCAGACACAAAGGACTGCAGCAAACAGCCGAGTCAGTATCATACAGTAGTACAGAGAATGTATTGATACTTGACCTTAAATTGTTAATTATGTCAGGTTTGTAGATTCAAGTTTTGCCATTAGTAACTCATAATTGTGTATATGGCAAAAAAAATTCTTTAAAACATATGGTACAAAATAAGCTTTCCTTTATACTGAAATACTATGTTTTGGAAAATATAATTTTGCTAATAGGATCTGTATTGAGTTAATATAATTCGGATGTACTGCATAATGCACAATGACAAGCCGTGTTTTCTGAGAAGTCTTTATAACTGTTTGCTTTGAGCGGGTATGGAAGGTTATAGGACTTATTGAGGCCCTCCAAGAAATAAGAAAGTGTGATATGCTGGTTAGAGCACTGAATTGAAAATCATAATACTTTGGTTCTAATCTTGACTCTTCCACTCATATGACGGAGGGCAAATCTTCTTCAATTTCGTCTTCTGTAAAAGAGGAATAATGCTACTGACCTAACTCAGGAGAGGTTTTATTGGGATTTTTGGATGCTATGGAAGTTCAAAGTGTTGTTCATTATTAATCTTTCCCCCTAGAAAATAACTTTGATATAAACAAATGTTATTGTTTTCTGGTAGCTCCTTGACATCCTGGGTTCAGTACTGGACTTAAAGATTCATGCACTTCTGGTTCTCAGAGGCTAGAATAAAATGTCATTGGGGCTTCCAGTCTCAGCAGAAAAGTGTCAGCCCTCATTTCTCCTCTGCACTTTATAACAACTGATATGAAGAAGCCTTGAAATGTTCTGAATTATTTAAAAGGACAAACCTGCCAGCTGCTGGAGAAGTGTGCATTGCTCATAGAGAACATCAGTAGGGCTGAAAGATGGGAGGCTCATGGAGGTGGAAATTCTAGTGGGGATTGAAGGGTAGGGTAGAATGAAAGGGCGTGTGGAAATGCTTAGTCCTCTCCTGAGACCCACCTCCATAACTGAAGTATGAGAGCTTGTGACTGCAGTACACATTTTTCTATCATCACTGGATGAAGTTACCTTCTAAAGATTGGCTGATTTTCTCCTCTCACCATAGTGGTTCATCAGTGGAGGAGAATTAAAGAAATTAAGTAGTCTGGCACAACTTATAACCTTATACGTTTATAACCTCACAATTTATAGCCTTTCTTAAATACCTTGAGTCATTAAAAAAAAAAAAGTGTGAATGCTGTTGCCACACACATTCACACTCACCATTGTGTTCCTTACAGTCTCTGTGTGAGTAACCTGCCTCGCAAGTCTGGAGTGCGTAACGTTGTTACCAGGGAGGAAGAGCCAAGGGTCGGCTCAAAGAGTGGGATCAAAAGGGACACAGACATCGCTTCTGTGGCTTCCTGATCTTTCAGTAGAGTCCTTGTGAAGAAAAAGTGTGTTTCCTGATGGGGGGAGGGATAGCTCAGTGGTTTGAGCATTGGCCTGCTAAACACAGGGTTGTGAGTTCAATCCTTGAGGGGGCCATTTAGGGATCTGGGGCAAAAATCTGTTTGGGGATTGGTCCTGCTTTGAGCACAGGGTTGGACTAGATGACCTCCTGAGGTCCCTTTCAACCCTGATATTCTATGATTCTATGAAACTTGAGATCTCTGCTTTCGAAGCCGCTGAATTAAGTATTCAGTGATACTAGGCGTGCAGACATAATGCAAACAAAGGCAAGAAGCTAACATATTTGTGTGCGCTTTCAGTAAGCTTTCTTAATATGCATCTCAAACACTTAATAAATAAGTTACTGAGCATCTATGCAATCTTAAATTTTTAGTTGAAAGATTATGCTAAGAGTGAGGACTTAAAGCAGAAAAGAGCTAATGAGTTGCCATTCTTGTAAACTTCAAGTAGAATTAACATATGGTCAAAGCTGTTTTTTTTTTTAAGTCTTTCTAATTCAATAAAATGCCTGTCCTTAGTTGCAGTTGGCATCACTGTCTAGTGTAGCACTATATTTTCTTTGTTTAATAGATAATATACTGATGTTCAGACACCACAAAAAATTACCGTTGGATTTATAATTTACACAACCATGTACAGTGGAAGTAGCTGAGTCACAAGCCCTGGAATTCTTCATGGGGACAGAACTTCATCATTACTCAAGCAGTAAGAGCTATTACATGAGCAGGGCTTTCTTCAGAACTAGTGATGGAATTTCTGAGTCACCCAGTTTTGATTGTTTTCATTTGTTTTAGTTGTGACTGGAAGGACTGATGTGCTGAGTTGTATGACCCAATGTATTGTTTTAGTCACTGTTGTGTAAGATACTATTAATAAAATGTGCAGCAAACTGTGAGAACCTTGGAATTGTGGTTTGTTCTAGAGACCTCATTCTTAAAGCCTGACTTTTGCAGCATAACTAAATTATATCGTCTGGGAGCATAAAGTGGTGAAATCTCATTTTATGGGCAAGTTAGTGATGTAAACGTGAGGGAGGTGTCATTTGATTTGTAAAAATCTACAGAATCATAATTTCAAAGTTGTCACCCTCGATGCCCTGGCAGGGAATACTTGCTGCTCCTACTCCGTGGCACCCAGCTCCAGGTTCTCTGGCTGGTGGAAATGTTGATAATACAGTGTTATCGGGATGGGCTGAATTGGGTATTATTTAAAAGCCCTTTCTCCCACAAACACAGTGGTAGCAAACACAACAAACCAAGAACAGTAGTTATATATTCAAGAAAATAAAAATTAACAGTTTTTTTTAATGACACTTTAACACCGGGATTCATTGCCTACATTAAAAAAAAAACCACATCGACCTTTAGTAATCCTAGGAAAGTTAGCCTTGGCATGAAGAACTGGAAACATTTATTCACCAAAGTCATTGTCAGTGTCGTCTCCGTCTAGGGATAGACATGTTGTCACACTGATCCTCGTCCACGCTGCATTCGCACATCTCCATACAACGTAGGCTGCTAGCCAGACATTTGCAGGATGGTGAGCATCTCTGGTCTTTGCCCTTGAGCATTTGATTAGCTGAAGGATTGATTCAGGAGTGCATGGTATTTCACACACAACTGGTGTGATCAGTCTATCCTCCAAAATCCATCCTTACTTGACGGGGAGGATAGTTTTGGATGCACTTGATCATTCCAGAGCCATTCCATTGCTTGATAATTTTCCCTCTTGATAGCAGGTATAAATGCACCCCTTGTTGGTGGCAGTTTTTCTCCATTTGTCTGCTTCTTGGAAAACATCCGCCTGCATAGCTCTGCAAGTGTTGTAATGTTGGTCTTCAAATGTTAAACTCAGCATATGAATATCTCCAGTATATTTATGACCTCATCAGTGACTGTCTCAGCCGTTTCAAGCACCTTTCGAGCGAGAGTGTGTCTTTGGAGGCTGAATCATATGCCTTCCAGTAACATAATTTGGTCTTTCCAACAGGTACTTGCAGTGGTAGATTACACACATGCTGCACAGTTGGTGTGTGTGTGTGTTGGAAACCTGCCTTTCTCTCAAGCACTCATACGTGAGGCTTTGTGCTCCACATGCTTATTGTCATACTTGCTGATTCTGAAGTCACTGTAACTGCTGATGTACCACTTAAAGAAGAATTACAGGGCATGCAATATTGTTTTTTCAGGTTTGGCATCAGCTATAGTCCCTGAAACTCCCACATACTGCAAAACAAAATGTTTTTCCATAAAAATTTGGCAGCTTCAATCAGTCTCTTCACATTACTTTTGAGATTGATGCTTTTTCCACTTTTGATAGCACCATGTCTTTTAGTTTTTAAGGATATGTGCTGTGATTCATTTCTGCAGATAGGATTGCTGAAAACTACAGCCATATCCCACATTTCATCTTCAATTTAGCCTTTCTGCTAAACATTTGGTCCTCTTCAGTCCCATTCAAAGCGCACATTTCTCTGTACTTAGCCTCTGCATTGGCCATTGTCACCACTTTCCCATCCATTAGAGCCTCTGCTAGGCAATTAATGAACTCCAGCTGAGCCTCATGGTTTGTAGTAGTAAAATCAGTATTTGTTTCGGTTGCTTTTACCTTTTGATGCAACACGTTACATATCTTCTTGGTGTAGCACTCTGTGGTACACGGTGTGGTATGCATGGGCCTTGTTTGGGTCCATGTACCCATTTAACTTTACTTTCCATACGACATTCTTGTTCAGAATGATTGCTTGATACAGTTTCTCTCCTGTCTCACATGTTGAAATTGTGCTTAATGCATGCCTTCGGGCTTCCAGCTTACTACAGAAGAAGCAGGTGTTCTCAAAATGCATGCCAGAGGACCTAGTATAAGGCGAGTCTCACCCTTAGCTGGAACTTGTCCCAGCATCTTCAACTTTTTCCCGATGCTCAATGTATTTCCTGTTCAGCCTTGTCAAATTCAGTTTATGTGTGTGCTGCTTATAGCTAGAGTGACCAGATGTCCCAATTTTATAGGGACAGTCCCGATTTTGGGGGCTTTTTCATATATAGGCACCTCTTCTCCCCCCACCCCCCGTCCTGATTTTTCACACTTGCTATCTGGTCACCCTACTTATAGCATATAAGATGCCACAGAGCGTTGTTTTTAAACATATCCTCTGCAATGGTATTTTCCAAAGATTCAGCTGCTAGTTGGTACTCTTCCTCTCCCCTTTCATGCCTAAAAATGATCAAGAGCAAAGTGAAAACTAGAATTTTGTAATTAATTACGTTGGGATTATAGTTAACTATGTAATGCACATTATGTAACGGTGTGCATACAGTTTGTGGATGGATTCCACTAATTTCTGGCTGGATACCAACATCTTAACCAGTGCCTCATTACAACTCTTTAATAATAAAGCTGATATTCAGGACCACCAAACTGCTTCTTTAATCAACTTGAAGTACTCCTTCCATTTATAGTATTCTGTGGCATTAAAATAATTTATCAGGTATGAGATTCTGAGCACTAACTGGTAACACAGTTTAAGTTTGTGAGGGCAGCATGTTTGAATACTCACATTAAAGTATAATTTAAAACAGTTGATTTAAAAAAAAAAACATTTCTTGACTATAGAGCTGTATAATTGTTCCGGGTTTGCCATTATTTGGTACCACCGTGTTTGTGGGAGAAAGGGCTTTTGAATGATACCCAACTCAACCCATTTTCGATGACATATTAATAAAATTTCCACCAACTGGTGAGGCAGTGAGTCCCCCTGACACTCCGCAGAAGATGACACCATTGAAATTATGATTCTGGAGATTTTTACAAATCAAGTGACACCTCCCTCACCTTTCTATCATTAATTTGTCCATGGAATTTCACATGCTCCCAGATAAATTTACAATCTCCATCTTTGTGTGTGAAACAGAGGGAGGCAGCACTGTAGCTAATATTCACAATGATATCTAAAAACTTTATTTTGGGTTTTTCATATTTCATTCCCTTTCACTAAATTGGACTAATTTACTAGCCTTAGGAGGAAGAAAGGATGGGAATCTCCTGTGAAATTCTGTACTACTTCTCTTCTTTCTTCCGAGAAACATTTGTGAATGGAAACGGACCTTCTTTAATATGGTCCTATTAGTGAATGAGAAACCTTTTCTTCATAATATCTGTTTCTTGCGGGGGGCAGGCAGGGGAATCATTTTTCTCATTGAAACACAAACATGTTTGAAATGTCACATGTTTAGATGCAAAAATGTTGCAAAGAGTGACATTCTTGGACCAGAAAATAGCCCTGAATGAAATCAGTGTTTTTTAACCAGCCAAGTTGGCACATCCGGGCCATAGCACTGACTTACTCCTCTTTTCTCTCCACTCCAAACCCCCGGAATTAGTGCACTCCCTACCAGCTCCTGACACAGAAAGATTTCTGGAATAGGGGCAGGCCAGAGGAACAAGGGAGTTAGGTTGGAGTACAAGGAGGTTGGCCTGGGTATTCTTCTGCCCCAGCAATTCTGTGTATCTGGAGTGGTTTATAGGGGCCATTACAATGAGAATGCATAGTAACCTAGCCTTGTCCAATGATGCAAACAGCTCCCAGCAGAGCCTCACTAATGGCTGTGCAAACTCTTTGCTCTTGCCAGCGCAGAGATGAATTCGGCCTGTGGGTTTCACCTATTACCATTTTGACCTTTATTCAGTTAAAAACCTAAATTGTGACTCAAAATTTTTAAAAACATTTATTCAATAAGTAGAATAACACTGCATTTCACAGCCTTTTAATAATTTTTTTTTTGGTGTGCATATGCATAATATTGCAGTACCGACTGTTTAAAACAAAAACTCCTCAATCCACTCAAGGCTGTACTGTTAAGCCAGGTAACTAAGTCCTTAAATCTTAACACTGAAGGTCAAGTACCAAGAAATGCAAATATTTAGTTAGGTTTTCAATTTACAGTTGTTACGATGAAGTCAAGAGCATTCCTTAAATATTCACAAAGAGATGATGCATTCCCGTCCTCCTGTTTGCTTTCTACAGATTCCAGACTTCTAATCATAGCTGACTTTCTGTTATTTAGAATGGTAACCCCTCTGGGAACGTCATTGGTGGGGAGGCCCATATCAATGTGATTATTCTATGATAACTGCACCCGTGAAAACCTTGTCAAGCTGCGTGAATGATACAAACAAGTTCTCTTGAAAGGAAAGTGTTTGTTTCCTCTTGGCTGAAAATGAGCAAGCCAAAGAAATATAAACCCCTGAATCGACACTGCTATTCTCATACATTTTAAAAACATTGTCAATAACTCACATACTTCCCCTCCATGAAATATATCTAAACTGTATGTTGTGCTCCTAAAAATCCTTCAGCAATAAACATCTGAAGAATGATTTCCCGATTACAAGCTGTTATAGAAATCCCGTTTCTCTGGAGGATAAAGGTTGTCAGATCTGTAGAACTGCTAGATGATAAATGTTTCAGAATAACAAATGAATTTTACAGTCATTATTTAATTTCTATACCAGCAGACAAGCGACTCCCCATACTCCAAGTGAGTGTTTACAATATTTTAAAAGCACTATTTGAGAGTGATATTCAGGAGCCACAATTTTGAACTAAAAAATCACAATGATAACTAGAAAAACTTAATCTATTATATTTACATTTTGTAAACAGTCAATTCTTTAATGTTCTCTTTAGGCATTTAGTCAAATTCTGTTGCATCATGCTACTCCATTAGATCAGTGGGGTTTGCATGTCCAGGGCCATAGAAAAATGAGTCTGTATGTTTGGTACTTATGTTTATTTTGTAGAATATAGTGATATCATAGTGTAGAAGCAAGTTTTTAAACACTGTTTGTCTTTAAAGGTATTAAAATGGGAAGTGTAGTTCCAAACTAGACCATAGAGAAAGCTGTTCATTGAGGTTCCTGTGAGTACCAAATGGGAGCCACAATGAACACCGTTCCCCAAGTGGTCCAATTTGGAAATATGAAAGGGAGTGAGATTCAGGGGCCAACAAGGTTGTGGGGTGAGTGAGGAGGCCCACAAAGAGAAAAGTCCCCTTGTTACGTGGAACTGAGCTATTCCACTTAACAAGGGGACTTTTCTCTTTGTTGCATAAGCAGGTAGACAGTGAGAAGCCAATCCAAAAAGGATTCAGGGCAAACCAAGGTATATAAAAAGGAGAGCCTGACACAGTGGAAGGTAAAGAGGAACCATTAAAAGTTATTGCAAGTGACTGTTCTTATCTTATTGCAGTAAAGGTCTGTTCACCTCCAGTGTTTGTGTATATATAATCCTCCTGACCAGAGATGACCCATGCCTGCTGATAGTGGTAGGGTGGGGGAGGGGGGAGAAGGAGGCAGCTGGCTTCAGCGGTGTTACTGAGCATGCTCAGTACAAACGATGCAGCAAATGTGGGGGGGATACATGACCC
Organism: Trachemys scripta elegans; assembly: GCF_013100865.1. Lineage (NCBI taxonomy): Eukaryota > Metazoa > Chordata > Testudines > Emydidae > Trachemys > Trachemys scripta. The sequence continues at coordinate 89,311,817 of NC_048306.1, forward strand.
TGCATTCCCCCTCTCCCCCCCCCCACCCCTACCCCACGTCGCCTCTGCTCCCAACTCTCCATTCAGGACAGAGATCAATACATGAATGGAGTAGCAGATTGGGGCTCTGTGTTTAAGGTGTGATTTTAAAAGTGCTGTTTCAGTGTCTACATTTCTGTATTATTGAAAAATTATAAGAAATGGGGGAGAAGATTCTTACAAAGACACAATTATTAAATTAATGAGTAGTAAAGGTAGCAAGCAATATCTTTGAAGTCATGGCAGCTATGATTTCAGAACACTAGATAGCTTGTTTTACCTTTTTGTCTTGGCTTTACATTTTTTCCAAATTATTCTGGTGTAAATTCAAGGTCTTAAGAAACAAACTTCCAGCCCTGACTTGCAAAATGTGCAGTGCTATTTTAAAATTTTGTCCTATTGTAGGGAACAGACATTGGCAGGCATTAAATATGTGCTTTCACCACAGGGAAATGACCATTTACCACATTAACTATGATAGATCCTCATTGTCTACCTCCTAGCCAATGGTAATTATGTATTTTAGTGATGCCCTCTGTATATAAAAACCTGACCCCCAGTTCTTGACTGTCACTACTCAAGTCTGAAATTAGCATTTGTACATATGCACATTGAGGGAAAGGTTGCTGCTGGCATAATAATGGATGGACTAGCAAGATGAAGAGAAGGTAGAGGTGTGATGACTCTAACTTGTACTTTCAGGTTTAGATCATAACTCAGTTTTCCCAGAATGCAGATCATAGTGCACCGCTTCCTGGAATCAGGGCTGCGCTCTCTCCTGTATGGGCAGTGGCACTCTATTTTCTGTGATCACTTCTTGATTTATTTGTGCTCACATAGTGCTTGTCACCTAAGGGTCTCAACATGTTGTACCAATGATGATGTGAGCCTCACAGTGTAATATTCCCGTGAGGTAAGTAGATATTATTACCCATTTTACTGATGGGTAAACTGTGACCCAGAGAGATCACATGATTCACTTAAGGCCCCACTGAGTTGGTGGTAAAGCCAGGAATAGAACCCATTAGTCCTGGCACCTCAGTTCTTTGCTCCAATTATTAGTCATTCCCTTTCAGGGCCAGAAAGGTGTTGTCTTGCCAGTTGGCTTTAGTTTTAGTTGCATTGTTTAGCTATTCAATGCTTCTTGCTGTGGGTGGGTGAGTACCAAATAACTATTGTCACCTAATTATCATCTAATGAAAATACGTGTCGAAATTATAAGTTTTTGTTTTGAAGTATCTTCTTGGTAGTGTGTCTGCTGCTGTCCTACACAACATCTGACTGTACAATCATGTTGATGTTGCCATGGTAATGTAATAATATATTATAAATAATAATTGGAGGATGTGTCTTGTTTTGTTAATATCACAAAAAACTGGTGTGATTATAGTCATCTTTCACAGAGGATGTGATCAAAGCAAAACTTCTGTAAATGAAAGCATTCTGTGTGACATGCCACAAAATTAACACATACAACAAAAAGCATTGCATCTTTGACACGTGTTGTTTTGTTGTCTTGAGGTTGCAATAGCAAAAGCAAAATGCAATTGTCCATAAGTTAATTTCCATCCCTTGTGGTGGTTACAGCATATCCAGCGTTTAGTGGCTTCGGGTCCCTCTACCAACAAATGATCTATATTAGCATTAGGCACTTAATACAGTAATACATATTGTACATAGCTATGTGAAATAGAAGCATTAAAATGGACATTACTTAACACACAATCAATATTGGCCATAAAAATCAAGCTCCCCCCCTCACTCTCTGTTTGGGAGGAATTTAATGCTCTCTAACTAAAAATCCTGATTAAACAGATATATCTTGCACCATGTCTGAGATTGCGTGTATGGACCTGCTTGAAAAGTTTGGTTCTAGAGTATAAACTCCCATTGGGAATTTGGTCCCTAGATGCAGGATTAGGCCCTTGAATGTTTCATTCCGCTGCTAATTTGGACAAATCAGTAGGCCACAAAGTACTTTTATAAAGGTATGGTGCATTGATCATTTTATAGTTTTAACATGAAAGTGCATAGTAAGAGGAAGACTGCTAATGTATGAAAAGATAATCCATTTAGAAACAATTTTGTATAAAAACAGGCTTGTGGGATTTAGCAAAAAAAAATCTTGACCTGAAGTTTTTGGGATTTTTTGTGCCAGTCGATGTGTTTGTTCTAATGAGGATTATGATGGCACAAAACCATGCCTTCCAACTATATCTGTGCTGCAGATAGAAATACCTCTGTTTCAGGGCTAATGCTATTTGAAAATGTACCTGCTGTTGTGATAGTTTTTTGTGTGTAATATTAATATATATAAAATGTTAAAAGAACATTGTAGGCAAAATCAAGCACTAAAAAATTAGGAAATGCCAGAATTAAGATTGTACAGGCAGTCTTAATTCTGCCCGTTGAGTATATGCACTATGATAGAGTCTTTAATTACATGATCACATATTCTTTGTCGCTTTCAGTGCTAAGGGTGGACCTTGTTCACGTAATGAATAGCTATTCAATATTTTGTTTTCTCATGGTTAAACATGGGGCTCCTTGCCTTATTTACTGCACATTATTCAAAACCTGCTATGAAGACAGAATTAGTCATTTCCTTATGAGTATTTCTATGGCGCTCATCACTCTAGTATCTGAGTGCTTCACAAATATTGAAGAAGTTATTTTTACAACTGTGAAATGAGGGGTACCATCCCGATTTTATAGATAGGGAACTGAGGCACAGAGATTTTAAGGTCAAAGGTATCTGTTAAGTTTGGGTGCCCAATTTGAGGCACCTAGAACCTGATTTAATATGGTCAAGCAAAGCTCTTATTGAGTTAAGTTGCAGCTGGGAATACTCAATGCTTCTGCAAATCAGACCCCAGGGCTGCAAATCATGCACATGCAAAATGAGGCCATTTAAATCGCTGCCCAAGCCCCGCTGCCGGAGCCCCAGGGGTAGTGGCAGCAGCCGGGGGCTTCGACAGTGATTTATAGGGCCCTTTAAATCACCGCCTGAACCGCCTCCGCCACCCAGGGGCTCTGGCAGCGGGGCTCTGGTTGATGCCGGGAGCCCTGGGCCCTTTAAATCGCCAGCCTGGGGAAGCTGGTCCGGCATGGCGTGCGTACCGGACCGTACCAGCTTACTTTCATCTCTGGCCTTAACCATGAGACCTTCTTTTCTTTTTCTGCAACTTTGTGACTTGTTCATTACACATCTTCCAAATTCTGCAACAAATGAGGCAGGGATCCGACAACAACCTCCTTTACTACACAACCCTGATTCATTGCCAGAACAGGTCCATCCTGTGTATTGAATGATGAGGCAGGGGTTGATACATTTGCTTTCTATATAAATGTCTTGGAAAGTCTACGCTGAAATTCATCATGTAATCTGTGTTGTTGTAGCTGTGTCGGTCCCAGGTTATTAGAGAGACAAATTGGATGAGGCAATATCTTCATTGTCTCTCACACCAATAGAAATTGGTCCAAGCTTTCAAGTTTACAGAGAGCTGCTTCTTCTGACCTGAAGAGGAGCTCTGTGTAAATTTGAAAGCTTGTCTCTCTCACCAACAGAAGATGGTCCAATACTGTAAAAGATATTACCTCACCCACCTTGTCTTTCTATTCATCACGTAGTCAACAGTCTGCTAGTTTCAGGTTACTGAGAAAAATTTGATTATGTGCACAATGTTTTTGTGTGATAATGGATTAAGTTTAGTAAGTCATTTTTGACTAAATTTTCCCCCCCCCCATTTCTTTCAATAGTAATCCTAATTTCTTTAACAGCATTTGCTGTTCTAGTTAACTAATTTTAGACAAATGTTTGTTTCTTGTTTTATGGTCTAGACAATTGAGATTTACAGACTGTAATCCATCTGGAGAATTGCCATGGGATTATGCCTATTTTCAGTGCTTAAATTTTTGCAACATACTCTGCAAGTGTTTATGTAGTGGCAACCAATGAGCCAACCATCAGAAGAGTTTTACTGTAGCAGCTGAACAGAAATCTTTATTCATGTTAAGTAATCATGCAGGTTAGGGCAGCCAAACAATTAATCTTCATAGCATTTCTTAATAAATTTGCTATTGGTAGTACCTGTAAAACACACTAATTATCTTATTAGTGCTTATTACAATTGAACATCCTGATGGTCTAGTGGTATCTCCTTAAATTGATGCTTTGAGAAGAAGATACTTGTGAAGAGTAAATGCTTGCAACATTGGAAGGACAGATTAGCAAAATGCTCATGCAATTAATGCATCTACATCGGGGGTCTCAAACTCAAATGACCACGAGGGCCACATGAGGACTAGTACATTGGCCGAGGGCCGCATTACTGACACCTCCCCCTGCCACCCTTGGCCCCGCCCCCACTCCACCCCTTCCATGAGGCCCTGCCCCCATTCCAACCCCTTCCCTGAAATCCCCACCCCAACTCTGTCCCCTTCCTGCCCCCAGGGAGGGCAGGAGGGGTGTGGGGTGTGGTGGGGGCTCAGGGCAGGGAGTTGGGGTGTGGGGTGCAAGAGGGGGTTGGGCTGCAGGAAGGGTGCGGGGTACAGCAGGGGGTTGGGCTGCAGGAGGAGCTCGGGGGGCAGGCTCCGGCCCGACACGCACCGGGAAGTGGCCGGAACCTGGGGGAGGAGGGGCACAGGGGTCTATGTGTTGCTGTTGCTTCAGGCACCACCCCTAGCAGCTGCCATTGGCTGGGAACGGGGAACTGCGGCCAATGGGAGCTGCTGGGGGCACTGCCTGAAGCAAGAGCAATACACACAGCCCTGTGCCCCACCCTTCCCCATGTTCCGGCCGCTTCCCGGAGTGGCAGGGGGCAGGGCAGGCAGGGAGCCTGCCCTTTCCCCGGTGCGTGTCGGGCTGGAGCTGCTTTAGGTAAACACTCTGGGGGGACCGCGAGGAGCTCGCGGGCCGCAGAAAACAACCCCGCGGGCCGCATGCGGCTCCCGGGCCGCATGTTTGAGACCCCTGATCTACATAAATGCATGTTCACCTGCTATGCTTGCAAAGGTCTGCATTTGTCCATGCAAAGGGATGTTTTAACTACAAACCTAATTACATGTTTTCAGTGGGGTGTGCACACCATCGAGGGTGCATTGGTTGCACCTGGCTTTAAAGGGACCAGTATAAATATGCTTATGATGTGTGCAAGTGTGTGTGTTTGAATGCTCTGGGTCCATCCAGATTTTCAGGTTATCTCTGCAGTGCGTGAGTAGTCCCACTGACTTCAAGGGACTGTTCACGTTCCTAAAACTAAATATATGGGTTTGAAGTAATAGGCCTATATGAGGATAAATTAGTGAGGGGTTTTTTATTTTATTTTTATTTTATTTATTTATTTACATGTGCTGGCACTTGTTCCCACAACCATTGTGGGCACTATTAAGGAGGCCCACATTTGGCCCCAAATATTTGAGAATTAAAATCTCACCAGTGCTACGGAAAAGGTCCATTACTAGGGGAAGAACGTGACAACTGGAAAAAAAAAACAAAAAAAAACAGTAAGGATGTAAAAGGTAAAACCTCTTCATTTGTGGAACTTTCCAAAACATCTGGTCTGATTTCTCCCAGACTTTAAGATTCTATTCTGGATTAACATCTGGTATGCAAAATTTCAGGTGGGATCCATTTGTTGTGGTTATATTTAGGCCCACATTGAGCATTTAAACTAGCTTCAACTTCAGTTATGGATGCAATACAGTCTCTTCATGATAAACCTATTGTGTTACTTTTGGACAAAGAACGTTCAATGAGACTGAACTAATATAATTAATTTCCTGTTACTGTGTACCTTAATTTTTTATTTACATACAATGTGCCTAAAACTAGAAAATTATATCTGGGACACCCATACATACTTATGGGATATATCATGCTGTTGATTAGGAAAGTTCTTGATTTGTTATGTTAATTATTAAAATATTTCTAAGGATTGGTCACTGCTGTTAAGAATATTTACTCCTGTAGTCTTATGCTGCTCCTTAACTATAAATCAGATCCACCTTTGTATAAGCTGCTTGAGCTTCCCATTGTGTACCTGTAGGTCAAGTAGAAAAAGCAGGTAAAGTAATCTATTCTGAAGGACCTGTAGCACAGAGCCAAAGAGATCTCATGCACACAGACCAAAAGAATGCACTAAGCACTGTCTCTTTGATATTCTTGGCAAGAATTCTAAGTGATTTTAGTCTGATTTTTGGTTGAGACAGTTTCTCTACACATGTTTGACATCAATCAAATCCAGACTCTAGCTTGGGTTTTATTATAACACCCTTCAGTGTAGTATCTATGTGCTGAACAGGTAAACCAGATCTGCATGTTTATATATTCAGATAATAATATCTCTAGATATTCATAGAGAAATGGCACTGGAATACTGAAGGTAAACCTTTTTTAAAAAAATGCTTCTTATCTGTATGTGTATATGTGGCGATAAGCCATGTGATCAATTCCTTTACTGCTTCTGTATTTTGGAAGATTGTATTACTGTATTTATTTTGCACCTCTGAGTGCCTCACCTGCGCTAACACTGATTTACTATAGAGGATTGTTTCTAATATACCAACCCCCCTAAGAAGCTTACAAATAGCTACTCTCTTTTTCCCTTCAAGCACCTGCCACCAAAAAAAGTTTATCCTTTTTTCTCCTGAACGTGGAATCTAATCCAAAATCTGGGACTGGAAATGTTTAGTCCTGGACAACTGACATTAAGATCCAGTATTGCGCTAAGCAAGATTAGAGACAGAGACACTGCCCTACGCCTTGTGATGCCATTTATGCCTGTGCAGAGAGAGAGCCCAGTGTATAGAAATCACTGCCATTCTGATTTACTAACATTTTACACCTACTATGCACAGGTGTCAATGACTCTACAAGGGGCAAGGCAGTGGAGAATCAGGTTCAAAAGCTCCAACTCATTAGACAGCTATGATTCATGGCTTTCCAATAACATGTACACCATCTGATACAGCCCTGATGGTTTGTGAAATATCTCACCTTAAAAGTGTATTTGAGATAAATGCGATGGAAAAAATAACCCCAACTATACATACAATATGATGGGGGCTAATTTAGCTACAACTAATCAGAAAAGAGATCTTGGAGTCATCGTGGATAGTTCTCTGAAGACATCCACACAGTGTGCAGCGGCAGTCCAAAAAAAGCAAACAGGATGTTAGGAATCATTTAAAAAGGGATAGAGCATAAGACGAAGAATATCTTATTGCCCTTGTATAAATCCATGGTACGCCCACATCTTGAATACTGCGTACAGATGTGGTCTCCTCATCTCAGAAAAGATATACCGGCATTAGAAAAGGTGCAGAGAAGGGCAACTAAAATGATTAAGGGTTTGGAACGGGTCCCATATGAGGAGAGATTAAAGAGGCTAGGACTTTTCAGCTTGGAAAAGAGGAGACTCGGGGGATATGATAGAGGTATATAAAATCATGAGTGGCTTGGAGAAGGTGAATAAGGAAGAGTTATTTACTTGTTCCCATTATATAAGAACTAGGGGCCACCAAATGAAATTAATGGGCAGCAGGTTTAAAACAAATAAAAGGAAGTAGTTCTTCACACAGCGCACAGTCAACCTGTGGAACTCCTTGCCTGAGGAGGTTGTGAAGGCTAGGACTATAACAGCGTTTAAAAGAGAACTAGATAAATTCATGGAGGTTAAGTCCATTAATAGCTATTAGCCAGGATGGGTAAGGAATGGTGCCTCTAGCCTCTGTTTGTCAGAGGATGGAGATGGATGGCAGGAGAGAGATCACTTGATCATTACCTGTTAGGTTCACTCCCTCTGGGGCACCTGGCATTGGCCACTGTCGGTAGATACTGGGCTGGATGGACCTTTGGTGTGACCCAGTATGGCCATTCTTATGTTCTTATGAAGAGTTAGGATTTTATAAAATGGTCTGAATGACTTAAGCTTTTTATCACGCCACAGCAAGCATGTGCAAACTAACACAACTTCACTGTCTAGGCAAAGAAAAAAAACAGTATTGGAACTTGAGCCGCTAATGGAAGCAAGCACATTGGCCTAAGAGGTGAACAGACAAGTCTGATTCTCCTTTGCAGTGTCCACCTTATAGTAGATGATAGGTTTGTTTGATGATAATGGAGTGTAAAGAGAAGACTTGTATTCATGACAGTGAAGGAGATCCTGTTTGTGCCTGCTTCATTGAGAAAATTGTTCTGGAACAGCTGCTCATCCATGTGGAAACAGCAAACTCTTGGATTGCTGCCAAGGTCAGTGAGACCTGGGTTGCTCTGTTCTCTGAATAAGTTCTGGTCATTTGTTTTAGAGAAGCAGGTGTATGTCACCGGCCAACATGCCCTTTAATTATCTTCCCCCCCCCCCGCACCCCCATTTTGTTCACACCTCTTGCTTAACAGATGCATTTCTCGAGACGTGCCCTGTATTCCAAGAAGAGATCATATACATTTTAGTGTGAATGGGAATGATGCATGGCACTTTTTCTGTTCAAATTATCATCCTAAAGCTAAACAAAACTCAGGGGATTTACTTTGCAGGGATTTATGTCAGTGTTTACTGAGCCAATCCATGTAAGTTCACACTCCTCCTAAATTTTGAGTTCCCAGCAGCTCTCAATTTCAAAATGAAACTCAGCTGAAATCAGGTAACTTCTCCATTAACTTCACTAATTTCAATGTAAAATTGTACGATGGCCCAAATTCTCTTGCGAAATTCATGAAACTTAGTGAAGCTTTCAGTGAATGTGGTCTGAATGTGAAGTTTATTCTGAAGCCAGATGGGTTCCGAGTCCTAATAATAAGTCAAGGTAAAATGGTTAACGGTATCACACAACAGAGCTTATGCCCAGATCCTGGAACGCACTGTGAATAATATTGTACACTGAATGTTGTTTAGCAATAAAAACAAGATAAGTAATACATTTAGGTGGAAGAGTGGAGGAAGGAAGAATAACACAGTGCCATTGTAGAGCGTGCTCATGAGGCCTCATTTGAAAGATGCTGTGTGATTCCACATGAGAAGAAAGAAGTTGGCAAAGCGCAAAGGCTTAGGGTAAAGCAACTGAAATTATTCAAGGCAGAAAAAATTGACTAGAGTTGGCCTCTATACCTTAGAAGAAGAAAAGAGAGTAAACTAGAGAGATTTAATTAATGTGTAAATAAAAGGTCCTACAGGAACAGGAAAAGACCGGATTTCTGCCAAAAAATGTCACTGTGCAGTAATTAATTAAAAAAGGAGTCATGGCCTGAGAGTGAGCCTATAAGCAGTTGAGGCAGAATTTCCTGAAACAAGACATCACTTTATACTTGGGGGTAGAGGGGGAAGTAGATAGAATTGTCAACCTGCTCATGACAGAATTGGACACGTTTTTGGAGAGAAACAGAAGTGAAGAATGTGTTGTTAAGCCACACTTTTAATCTACAATTCATGCACCAGGGCAGTATTATTACATTATAATATCAAAAAAAGCAATGACACAATTAGGGCTACAAATATCATTACAATAGATAGATGCACTTTACAGACAGCACAATGTTTTAAAACTTCATCAGGCAGCTGCTAGCCACTGGACTGAACCTACAAGTCAATGGGCAATGCAGAAGACTTGGTGGAGAGGAGCCACCAACAAGGAAGGGCCATGGTCAGTAGTTGGTGAGAAGATCAGTCCTGCACTTGTCATCTGCTGAGAGTTTGGGAGGATGCTTGGAATCTTCCCAGGTACTTCCCACAGGGTTGCCATCTTGTAATGGCCTCTGGCTAATATGTGTCTGATAAATTTGAAGCCTCCCTCCCATTGTGATTATGGGAAGAAGAGAAAGAGTGCACACTCATACCCTGCTTCACACATCCCAGACTCTTCTGTTTTGTTGGGTGGTGTCTCTTTCACCACACCTCCCCAGTCTCCTGGCTGCCTGCTGAGTGAGAGAGAGAGAGAGTGTGTGTGTGTGTGTGTTTTGGAGTGGCTCTGCTACTTAACCACACCTCCTAGCCTTACATTATAAAGTACTCCTCCATTTTGAACAGATCTGGCCATAGCATTTGGGGGCAGGCCTTTGAAAGTCAATGGAGTTACTTTGGATTTACCCCTGTGTAACTAGAGCAGAATTTGGCCTATTGTGCTGGAAGTAGGGGTGTCCTACACTACTCTGGCTTTGTGTTTTGTTACAAACTCAAGACACAGCCCTGGTTTAGTAAACCATTCAAGCAAACCTGGCACCAATATATGGCTGCACATTAAAACAAAGTGAAATTTGGCTTTTTTAGTTAAATTTTACTTTGAATTTTGGGGTTTTGCTCAGAAACTTGAAATAAAACTCATTGCATTCAAACTCTTTAAGGAAATATGGGCATGCACCTCTGACTCTAAATATTTATTGATTTTTAAGAAAAATTAGACTAACATCTGGCGTTCTACCAATCTCTGTTTAATTTCCCTAAAAATGACATTCATTTTTTTGTATTTGTTCAATACTCACTAGAGGTGGTTTTATTACAGAGAACAGACTTTAACAGCTCGCAGGACATGTCCCTCTTTGGAGCTGATTTCTGTCTGTTATGCAATACCACTTGAAGTTGTTTTGATAACAATGATGAGAGAGAAGAAATAATGTATGCTAAAGTCATTTGGTGAGGCTTGAAATCAAGGCAGCGAAGAAAACATTTTCTAACAGTAAATCATTCACCTGTCTTAACATTCTTTAAAAATTGTTATCCAAATGACTTTAACAGTTTAAGGGTCATGCCTGAGGTTAAGAGACAGTTTGCATGGTGCACATTTTGATGATAAAACACAATATTTTTATTGAACTGGCAGCGTTACAGTCAACAGCATCTGTTGTACAGGAGTTTGATTTCTTCCTGCAAGAAGATTGCTGTTCCATATGAGCAACTGGCAGATGTTTTAATGTAAAAGGTTCTAAAGGAAGTGGAGTTAAGTGTGTTTCGGTTAGTTGAAGAGTAGTTAGAGCCTGCTGTGTATTTGGAAGTACTAAAAATGTTTCTTTTTAAATGTAGTTCAGAGCTGGAACATGTATTTTTATGTGATTATTTCCAATCACACGGTGGCCATTGCTTGTTAGATCCCGCCAGCTACAAGCGGATCCCAATTTGGGGAGGCCTTCAAATGGATGAAATGTTTTACAGGGTTTATTGCATTAGGCAACATTCACTGAATTCTACATAGCAACTGAATTACTGGTCACTTAAATTACAAGTTATGGTCTTTTCAGTTTATCCAGTAATTTTTTTCTAACAGTTGTTCAAGTGAAAAACCCAATGAATGACTCATGTCGCCATATGTACACGGGACAATTTTAATGATTTACCCTCATTATTGTGATGTGGGTCAAGTTCCATAAGCAAAATTGACTGTGTGTATTAAATGTATTCGCTATTATATATGTCTATATAAACTGTTCATTTTTCCTTGCTGAAATACAACCACTTCTGGGGTGAAACTTGGCAGTTGTGTACAGCCTATAGTGGCTTAGGATAGAAATTGAAAAATATGTTATACAAATGAAACCACATAGACAATTTACATTTTTCCCATCTAATTATCCAAATGGGAATTCTGATACATGTCTCTCTGAACTGGTCACCACTTCATATTTTTGATTAACTAAAATAAAGCCATTGCAGATGGCAATAATTCCCTCAAATTTATTGCTACTTAATGCTGACCATGTTGCTTTTGTTCCATTTCCACTTAAATATATGCAAGATAAAGAGTTCAATATGTGATCTTTAAGGAAAAGAAATGCCAGGATTTATTAGGCTCAAACTAAATAAAGGGGAAAGATGGATTATCTCTTTTCCTTTATTCTGCATCAGGATTTGTCCTTAGGATGTAAATGGGATGGGATGTACATGGGATGTAAATGGTACGTGCCAGTCAGTTGGTGTAATTTACATGCAGAGAGGGCAAAAGGAAAATCAGATAGCAAGATGGTATAAGGTGTGTAGAGACTGGGTTAGTTAAGACTTCGTTGGTTGCTGTTCATGCTATAACCTCATCCCTGTACCTTTTGGGGGGTTGGCAGGCGCTTGGATGCATTTATCAATGTGTAACTTGCATCACCATTCGTATCACTTTCTATTGCAGCTGGTCCATTGACAGTTGTGATGGGTGTCTCTCAGGTGTTTAGCAAGAATATCTCAGCAGGTCAGATCTGGTTACTACTTAGACAGGAAATCTCAGAAGAGATATCCAGCTTGCTGTAGAAAATGGGGTTGGTGATTAGATCACACTGCTGCTGTTGGTGCCATCTTCCGAATGAAACGTGAAAACAAGATCCAGACCATTTTTGCTTATCAAAGATCTCACTGAACCTTTCTTAACTTTAGGAAGACTAAGTGCCAGTGTCCTGGCTAATTCCAACTTAGGTAATTACATTCTGCCTATGTAAATTCCCTCCTTCATTTGCTGTTGGATGCAGTATTCTTAGGGTCCGTCCAGACTACCCGCCGATTCGGCGGGTAGTAATCGATCTATCTGGGATCGATGAATCGCATCTCGTCTGGACGCGATATATCGATCCCTGAACGCGCTCCCGTTGATTCCGGAACTCCACCAGGGCGAGCAGTGGTAGTGGAGTCGACAGGGGAGCCGCAGCTGTCGATCCCGCGCCGTGAGGACCCAAGGTAAATCGAAATAAGATACGTCGACTTCAGCTACGCTATTCCCATAGCTGAAGTTGTGTATCTTACATCGACACCCCTAGTATAGACCAGCCCTTAGACTCCTCTTCTAAAATGCTGGGTAGTGTTGAGCAGGGTCAGATTAACTCTCCTGTGGGCCCGTGGCTATTAGATTTTGTGAGGCTCCTGGGGGTTTGGAGTGGGGGAGTGGGCTCAGGGCTGTGGGAGGGGGTCCAGCTGAGTGGTGGGCTCTGGGGTGGGGCCAGGGATGGGCTGAGGGGTTGGGGTGCAGCAGGAGGTTTGGAGGCAGGCTCTGGGTGGGAATTTGGGTGCAGGAGAGGGCTCAGGGCTGGGACAGGGGGTTGGGGTGCAGGTGGAGGTGCAGGGCCTGGGAGGGAGTTTGGGTGCAAGAAGGGGCTCCGGGCTGGGGTAGAGGGTTGGTGTGCAGGAGGGGCTGCGGGATGCAGGCTCCGACCGGGAGGCGCTTACCTCGGGTAGTTCTTAGTGCAGCAGGGCTAAGGCAGGATCCCTGCCTGCCCTGGCTCTGCGCTGCTCTGCTCCCCAAGGTGGCCGGCATGTCTGGCCCCTAGGCAGAAGGGCCAGGCCGCTCTGCGCGGTGCAAGCTGCCTGTGCCTGCAGGCACCGCCCCCGCAGCTCCCATTGGCCGTGTACTGGAGCCAGCACTGGGGGCGGGGGCAGCATGCAGAGATTCCCTGGACGCCCCTCACCTAGGGATTGCAGGGGCACATCGGTGAACCGGCGCTCACAGCTCCAGCCCTGGGGGGACGAGGCGGGGGGGGTCGAGGGTACTGGTGTCTGGCCCGCGGCGTGTAGGCTTGCCGGACGAAAAGAAGCAGTGGGCCACCTGCGGGTCCCCCTTTAGCCTGAGGCCCTGGGCTGCAGCCCCTAAAGCCTCTGCATTGATTCGGCCCTGGTGTTGAGGTATGCTGTTAAATGACTGCTGTGTTGGACCTCAGTGAAGGCTGTAAATTCATGTATAGAAATATAAGACCAAACTACAGTTTCATTTACTGTGCTGTAACTGGGAGCAGAATTCTCCCATACTTTTCTCAAGTGTATTTGGATATTATAGATTGCTTCACTGTGTACACGTTATTAATCTAGCATCACTGGCAGGCACCACTACAATATTTATTTACAATATCACTTGTAACTGATATGTAATAAGAATTTACTTAGATAGCGTCATACTTTTTCAAAACAATCCAGTAAAAAATCCCTTGGGATTTGGTTGGCACTTTGCTATCGGGACAACGTCTGCTGTTGTTGACCGCTCTGCATCTCTATTAATTGCCTTTCCTAATCTTAACTGCTGCTATTTAAATGTTGCTTTAAATTGTTGAGTGAACAATTTCTATTTTCCATTTTACCTAGCTATTTTTTAGTAGTATGGCTCAGTTTGTAATAATCTAATACTTATGGCACTTACTTTGTTATAGTTGTATTTGATACCTCAAAATGGAACTAGTACATCTGGGGCTGGGTTTCTTAGTGGAAGCTATAAGCCTCTTGCTTACATAAGTCACATTCCAAGGTTAGTCTGAATTGCTGAGATAAAGAGTTTGGTCCTAGTGTGCTCTTGAAAAGACTCTTTCACATGTGTGAACTTTGGTATAATTGGAGGCTTTACTCGGGAGCTGTCTAGAACGTGCAGTCCCAATTTCCTTAGATCTCTAAAAGAGGAAAATTCATTCAGGTTAGTGATGTATAGGAATTGTGGCCTATGGAAGGGGAGTTCACATTATTGCTTACCTATATCTTCTTTGCTGTGTGGATAACAACATAAGGGCTGCATTTTTAGTTCTTTTATAACTGAAAACATTCATTTAATAATAATAAAAAAAGTATTTTTTAAAAGCCATATGGCAATGGCCCAAGTGTATTGGCCCAAGAGAAATTAGCCAGACACTGGAAGTTATTTGAACTGTTCAATTTCAGTTGTTACAAGTTTCTAACTGGGGATGATTGTCAGCACAATTTATTTGAGCTTAATTGTGTTTAAAAAAAAACAAAAACAAAATCTTTTATTCTTTTTTCCAACTAGGACCGGCAGAGGTTCCCATGATGTCACCCAATGGATCCATTCCCCCTATACATGTGCCTCCAGGTTATATCTCACAGGTATGTTTCTTCAGCAACATAAATCTAATTTTGATTTTTAAGGTGTACATTTGCATATGAGGGCAATAGCCCTGATTCTCAAAAGTCTGGCTAGGATGTTCTTTGCTTCCTGTTGGAAAGTGTAGTTATGCTGGTAAATATATAATGCATTTTCACCCCATTTCACCATTACCGCAGTAGGTAAAGCAATGCTCTTCTTCCCCCTTTACAATTGTGTATATACACAAAATAGTAAAATACCATCTTTACCTATATTCTAGTAATAAAAGCTACACATACACACTGAGTAGAGAATAAACTCCTCAAAATAACTGAAACTTGTTGGATAGGAGATAATCAGGTAGTGTACGAGCCAAGAGAGAAGTGGGGAGAAGAACCCAGTGCATTTATACTGCCTGCAAAAGGCACTATTGCTCATCATTGTCATCACAGCAGGAAATAATGTAGAATAACCAACACATATTGTTTTTTAAAAGGCTGTGAATTGTCTCCTATTTTTTAATTTATGAAAAAGGTAAAAAAAAAAAAAAAAAAAAGGCAAATGTATTGAGAAAAATGTCCTCTTTTAGGGTATATCTGCCTGGTCTCTTAAAAACAGTAATTGTTATTCCATATAAGACATCCACATAAGATTATTAAAAATCTGTTTTCTTTGCGTCTTCTGCAAACTTGTCTGAGTTTTCAAGTAAAGAGGTTGGACAAGGTGGCCTGACTCTGGTTGTGATACAACAAACCTGATCCTATGGCCATTTCAATGACTCCTAGGACTTTGTCAGGTAAAAGTCCCACTGACGTGTACACATACATTTAATTTTTAAATATTTTAAACTATCTGACATTTTAAATAACCAAAGAAAATCTTTAATTATTTTAATATCAATTTTTTTTTGTATTTTTAATAGGAATAGACTGGATTCTGTCTCTTTTTCCCTCCAGTAAACAATGTGTGGGTTGAGTTTAAATGGAATCTATAATAGCCATATGTATTTGAAAGACCTCATGAAAGACTTGATTGTAGGCTGTTCTAATGGCCTAGCAGATAGTCCAATATGCTTTTCTATGGCAGAGTTCTAGCTTCCTCCCAATTCCTTGGGCCTTCTGGGGCCAGCTGTGCTGGAGATGGGTTTTAGGGAACCGTGTGAATCATTCTCTATGGGGCCACCAGGTTTGTTGGAGGTTCTGATGCAAGCACCAATGCTGTAAAGCAGGGGTGGCCAACCTGAGCCTGAGAAGGAGCCAGAATTTACCAATGTGCATTGCCAAAGAGTCACAGTAACACATCAGCAGCCCCCCTTCAACTCCCCCTGCCCCCTGTGTCTCCCACCCGCCAGCAGCACCTAACCCTCCATCCCTGCACCTCCTGCCCTCTGCGATCAGCTGTTTTGTGGTGTGCAGGAGACTGGGGGAAGGGAGGAGGAGGAGCAAGGGCACAACAGACTCAGGGGAAGGGGCGGGGGCTTTGGGGGAAGGAGTGGAGTGGGGCTGGGGCAAAGCCAGGGGTTGAGCAGTGAGCACCCTGTAGCACATTGGAAAGTTGGCACCTGTAGCTCCAGCCCCAGAGTTGGCGCCTGTGTAAGGAGCCACATATTAACCTCTGAAGAGCCGCATGTGGCTCCGGAGCCAGAGGTTGGCCACCCCTGCTGTAAAGGCTTAAATAAGTGCTGACCTCCGTGTGGGCGAGAGTGTGTTGTTGCGTATGAATCCACGTGCAAGATCATAACCTTTGAGAATGCATCTGTTCTTTGTTATGCAGGCTCTCCGTTTGGGGATCTTATTCAATCCCGGCTGCTCTTGAACGTTCAGGTAGCAGCTGTGGCTAAGAGCCATTGATTTTGTTTTCTTTTCTGCACCCTGAGAAATGACCTTGCTTCATGCAACCGAACCCTAGTCACCTTGAGATTATCTCATAGAGTATGCATAAAGGTGATGATACTCCTTAAGCCATTCATGAGCTGAAGCTGATGCTGAATATTGTTGGCCACTGAGCGTCATACAGAAAATACATTACACTGATACTCCATAGTCCACTCTGGCTTCTGATTGGCTTCCAAGTGGAATGAAAAGGGGTAACTGATTTGAGACCTGACTACCTGAGAGGTCAGCTCTTTCCCATTGTGATACTGTTGTAGTTGGAATCAGTCCTTTGTTTTCAGTGGGTGGGAGCTGGAGGCAGGGCTTTTTCCATGAGGGAGTTTTGACTCTGGACCTTGCCTGTCCTTTTCATTTGGTCCAACAGAGCCCAAAGTTGTTAATATTTAGGGCACACTGCAGAACTCATCATTTTTCTAAGGGCATTGTTTGGAGATGTGGGTATTTATATTATTTTTTTGAAATAACATATATATATTTTTAATTTCTTTCTTAGTGGATTTTAAGTGTTATAAAAATACTTTGGGTACCTAACTGCCATTTGTGCCTTTAAAAATCCTGTTATTTAGTGAATAAAATATAAAATCTGCTCTGAGCATTGGTGGACAGTACTGGAAAAAATACAAGATTATAATAATTTAAATGGTTTTATTAAAAAAGAAAACATTTGCTTATTTTCTCTTTGAATTTGTTTTCTCCTCTTTTTAACATCTTTTAGTACTAAACTCCTTTTCTCTCATCTTGGTTCAGGCTCTACCAAGATAAATGGCAGTATATTACCGAGGTATCTCCCAAAATTTGCCTTTGGCAGTAATAATCCATAGATTGTACTTGTTTCTGAACCCAGTGCCACTTCTTCAACTCCCAAGCATTTCTGCAGACCACCAATAATAATCTACACCAAAGAAGCCTTTTAAGTACCTTCTAAAAGATATTTTCTTTCTAAGAAAAGCAGCTGGAAATGCATATTGCAAAGTTTTAGGGGAAACTATATACTAATTTTTACAAGCCTCAGAATGTCCTTTCTGTCATGTGGAAAATGAATATTTTGCCTGACAGATGACTTCATGCTAAATAATAGTTGAAAGAACATAGCAGTCAAATTGGTTGGTTGATGATGATGATGTACTAGCTGTGTGTGTGGTGTTCGCTGTTGCCTTTGCTCTGTTATGTTGGTATTTAATAGGGTTTATTGCATGATAATTTGAATTGTGTTCTGTCTCTTTTGGCAGAGCCTGGGCAAGGATGTAAAGCAAATAAGTGGGACTCCAAGATGTGAATAAAAATACATTTTATTTTGGTTTTGTCTGCCCTCAAAGTGTACATCTCAGACTCAGGCAGAAAGCAAATAACCCTGCGGAGAAATAACCGTGTCTATTAAGAGAGAGCCATGAAAACTTTTTTCCATCTTGTTATGCCAAGCTTTTGGAGCGGAGTGTATTAACCTTGAACATTACATTTGCCATCCAGTGACTGCAACCCAGGATTAAAATGATGCTTCATTACCTCTGCAGCATTGCAAAAACGTTCGGTAAAAGGGAGCTGGCAGGATGTCTCTCTATGCCCTGCAAGACCAAGTCTATTGGCAATGAACAGTAAAACAGTTGGAGTCTATTTACAGACTTCAAGGACTACGTGAGTAGTCTTGATTAGGGAGAGGGGTTTGTCTCTGTTATAAAAGTCAAGAGAATGTTCCTGGGGAGGAAGAAATCCGGGAAAATAATG
This sequence comes from Trachemys scripta elegans, assembly GCF_013100865.1. Lineage (NCBI taxonomy): Eukaryota > Metazoa > Chordata > Testudines > Emydidae > Trachemys > Trachemys scripta. The sequence continues at coordinate 89,330,209 of NC_048306.1, forward strand.
GAAGAAAACATGCACCAACAGCTCTCATCACCCATGTTTGGTGATTGTTGTTTTTTTAAGCAAGGAACAGTACAGCCAGTCACTTTGTACTATAGGACATGAACCAGGTTCCTTTTCTTCTCAGCTAGCCAACTTCTTTGTGATGGGGAAGGTGTTGGGTAATGGAAGTCAGGGGATGTAGGTTCTATTCCTGGTTTCCACTGATGCTTGGTGTGTGACTCACAGCCTCCATTACCCCCCTCTGTAATATTACAATGACATTTATCCACCTTTGTAAAGCACTTCAGGATCTAAAGATGAAAAACACTGTCGAAGTGCACACAATATTATTTTTCTCACAGTAAGTGCTCTCTTCCCCTTTTATGGTTGTGTGTGTGTGTGTATAGCTCATCCCTATCATGTCTCTGTTCAGCCTCTTGCTTTATTAATCCTTACCCAGTTTCTTCACAACTTTCTGCTTTCTCCACATACATATCCTAAGGAGGTCAACAATGACTGCCAAGCTGGTGCCTCTATAGAACCTGATATTCAGACTTAAGTGTACCGTAGTTTGTGTTAAATTTAATTCATAAAAGATGCAAAGAAATATGTGCAATTCTGATTGAGGCAGTAAAGCAACAAGAGGGATAGAAAAGGAAGCATTAGGATAAGATTATGTTTGACTCTGTATTAAAGGGTTGAGATAATTATAATCAAGTTACTTTGCTGATGTGTTGCAATTTTTTATGGATTGCATATTTTAAATGTTGTGTGTGTGTCCTTCCCTTTGAGAGCCTATCCTAGACAGCAGCAACTGATGATGAGTGTTTTAATTAACTTCACAAGCTTAAACTTAAATAATCCCTTATAGCAGCAAATCAAATGGGATCAATAGCATAGCATGTGCTTAAGTGCTTTCCAGAATAGGGATCCTTTCCTGAATCAGAGCCATGGTCAGTTGCCTGAAATTTCCTGTCTTTGCTAGTTTAAATACAATGTTGTTAATATTTCTTGAACCAGTTGGCAGAAGATGTAATAAATTCTGTCACTTTTAATTTGAGTGGAAAGAGTTGCTCACAGCTAATGTAGCTGCTGGAATCTGTTAATCTTCTAGAATATTTTTATGGCTTTGTTATGTCTTCATAGTCTTCAAGAAAACAACACACACAATCATAGAAGATTAGGGTTGGAAGAGACCTCAGGGGGTCATCTAGTCCAACCCCCAGCTCAAAGCAGGACCAACCCCAACTAAATCATCCCACCCAGGGCTTTGTCAAGCCAGGCCTTTAAAACTTCTAAGGATGGAGATTCCACCATCTCCCTAGGTAACCCATTCCAGGGCTTCACCACCCTCCTAATAAAATAGTTTTTCCTAATATCCAACCTAGACCACCCTGTAGAGGCGCAAACTCGCCCATGCGGTGCCTCCTGCTGCTTACTTCCGGGAATTAGCTTGTTCCAGCTCCGGACCACCCTCTGCAGGCTGGTGATCTGCCTTACCAGTGGCCCCGTGCCCCTCCCAAGACCCCAGTGCCCTTGTACCTGGGGTGCTGCCCCCTGGCTGTACCCCCTCAGTTTTAGGGTCTCCCCTCCCTGGGGAATCCCCACCCACTATTCCCACCTGGCCTCAGTATAAGGCTACTGCCAGTCATCGTCTAGCCCCACGTCCTGGGGCAGACTGCAATATCAGCCACTCATCATAGGCAAGGTTGGGTTTGGCCTGGCTGCCTTTACCCACCCTCAGGCTGCCCCTCTGCAAGCCCAATACCTAGGTGGGCCTAGAACTAGGCCCTGCAGCCTGAGGAGTTGCTGGCTAGGGCTTCCCAGCTCCTAAGGCCTTTCCCCAGCCCTACCTCACTCTAGGTCCCCTGGGTGAGTTCCCAAGCAGCCAGGCCAGTCTCCCTCTCCAGTCAGAGAGAGACTTTTTCCTCCGGCTTCCCTGGCCTTCTTATAAGGCCCAGTTGCCTGGTTTGGGGCGTGGCCCCAGCTGCTGCCACTTCCCCCAATCAGCCAGGGTTCTGCTCCCTTTCACAGTCCCAGCCCTCTGCAGGGCTTTTCTCCACCCCTTCAGGGCTTGAGTGGGTTTTCACCCTGCTACACTCCCCAAATGCAACTTGAGACCATTGCTCCTTGTTCTGTCATCTGCCACCACTGAGAACAGCCTAGCTCCATCCTCTTTGGAACCCCCCTTCAGGTAATTGATGGTTACTATCAAATCCCCCCTCACTCTTCTCTTCTGCAGACAAAATAAGCCCGGTTCCTTCAGCCTCTCCTCATAAATCATGTGCTCCTGACCCCTAATCATTTTAGTTGCCCTCTGCTGGACTCTCTCCAATTTTTCCACATCCTTTCTGTCCAAAACTGGACACAGTACTCCAGATGTGGCCTCACCCGTGCTGAATAGAGGGGAATAATCTTCCCTCGATCTGCTGGCAATGCTCCTACTAATACAGCCCAATATGCCGTCAGCCTTCTTGGCAACAAGGGCACACTGTTGACACATAAAAGTAGGCAAATTCAATCCATACACATGTTTTGTATAAACACAGAGAAGCATCATTAATATGAATCAGTTTTCAGGCCAGTCTGGGATGGAGAGGCACAACCCAAGATTATCTGTGTCAGGACCTTTCTGTAATGTTTCTCATGAGAGGAGGGAATGAAGGAATCAGGGGAGTATGTGCTAACAGACACAGATTGTCTCCCCCAACATGCTCTTTCCAATCTTCTCAAAGAAATGTACCTTTCTTCTGCTCCATCTATAAAAAGTTGCATTGTAAATGTCATATATTTTGCGGAGATTGCACACTACAGTTCTCTCTGTAGCTTTCTGGGTGTATTTCTGACATTTGGTTCAATACAGTACATAGTTTTATTTGCAGGATCTTCATTAAATAATTGGTTTGTGTCATCATATTAAAACATTGGTAATGTCTCAAAACATTGCCTAGGAACGGTGCGCAAACCAAATTAAAAATTTTTGGGTGTCCATCTGTGGGAACTTCTCCCCTCAAGTGTTAACGCAGTAACTGTGTACCGGTATAACTTCTTCCAATTCGGAAAGCAAAATAGGTTTGGTATAACTGTCCACACTGCTATAGCTACACCTCTACCTCGATATAACGCTGTCCTTGGGAGCCAAAATATCTTATAGGTGAAACTGGGTTATATCAAACTTGCTTTGATCCACCGGAGTGCGCAGCCCCCCCCCCCCCCCCCCCCCCCCCGGAGCACTGCTTCGTGTTATATCGGGTCGCATTATATCGGGGTAGAGCTGTATATCAGTTTTTTTAAAAAAAATCACATGCCTAATTGAAATAGAATCATAGACATGTAGGGCTGGAAGGGACTACAGCAGGTCCGGTAGTCCAATACTCCACCCTCCCACCCCTCCATGTGGAGGCATGATTAAGTATAACTAGATCATCTTTGACAGGTTTTTCTCTAGCTTGTTCTTAAAAATCTTCAATGACAGGCATTCCACAACTTCCTTATTTTGGCCCAAGATCCTCCTTGTTAATATTAATTGAGTTAAGCACCTGGTCACAATTAACTTACTAAAGCAAAAAAGGCATTTAATAGTTCAGCCTTCTCTGTGTCATCCATTATTTGCTCTTGTTCTCTCTTAACTAATAGACCTACATTTTCCTTGGTCTTTTTCTTATTTCTAATTAATCTATAGAACTTCTTATTGCATTTTATGTCCCATGGGAGTCGTAACTTATTTTGTGCCTTAACCTTTCTGATTTTTGTCTCTCCGTGCTGTGCAATTCTTTTGTACTCATATGACACACAGTATGCATACATTCACAGATGTTTTTTAAGTCCCAAAGGGGACCATTATAATCATCTTGTGTGACCTTCTGAATAATAATACAAGCCTTACATTTTTACCCAGTAATTTCTGCATGAAACCCATAACTTTTGATGGAGCTAAGTGTATCTTCTAGAAAGACATCCAATCTTGATTTAAAAATTTCAAGTAATGGATAATATATCACATCCCTAGGTGTGTTGTTCCAACAGCTAGTTACCTTCACTTTAAAAAAAAAAAAAAAAAAGTGCACCTTATTTTCAGTCAAATTGTCTAGCTTCAGCTTCCAGCCATTGTTTTTTTATGTTTTTGCCTACTAGATTGAAGAGTCCTCTACTAACAACTCTTCTCTTCATGTGCGAACACACTGTGATTGAGTCACCTTTTAACTTTCTCTTTGATAAGCTAAACAGATTAATTTTCTTAACTCTCTGTGTAAGGCAGATTTGCCAGGTTGCAAATATCCTTACAGTAAATGTTGTAGAGTAATCCTTAATTCATAAATATCAACCCCATATACAGTAATTATTTCTTGAGCGCTGTAATGATTTATCATGTCATTGAAGCCAATGTGCATATTCCTACTGTCTACTAGCTAAACTAGACATCTAGGTTTAATAGTGAGTGTTTTTAAGTGATGGATGCCAGGAATCTGGCATTGAAATTGTCAGGACTGGCGTGAGCTTGGATAAATACTTCTGCTAAATCAAAGTGAATAAATAAAAATGTTAAGGCACCCAGTTTCTTGGAGACTAGCTCATTACTCAGTACTTTTTCCTGTCTAAAAATTGATATATGAACTGATTTGCAAATGGGTTTATGAAATGCCCAAAATAACCATTAAAAACCAGACCGTTTAACCCCCCATCATAAAGTATTGCACAATCAGCACCTTCTTGCTGTGCATCAGAAATTAACCACGTTGATGTATCAATTATTGTTCCACTAGTGCTTTCTGAAGTATCATTTATTTTGTGGTGTTTAAGTTAAAGTATACTTTGAATGAAGATATAAAACAAGCTCTATACAACTAAGATTCAGTCCTTTGCATGGACATAATACAATATATGTGAGCTATATTAAATTCCTTTTAAAAAGTTTGTGCAATATCTGTACTTAACGTAGGTTTCAGCTACTTTTTCAATTTTTTCTGTAGGAGAACATGAAAGTTTATGTCTAGAATTAACATCTTTGCATTTTGTTAATTGGTTAAGGTATTTAGTGGGGGCAAAAGCAGTGATGAGCATACAGAGCAGTTATGTTTTCAGAATAGATTAACAACCACAATTTGATAGTACTGGCATTGTCACAGTGACTTAATGATGACATCAATGGGTATTCCACAATAGGTGTGCATGCTCGCCACGTACACCGGTGCCGGAAGTTTTTCCCCTAGCAGTACCTGTAGGTGAGCGCCCCTAGCAACCTCTGGAGTGGCGCCTCCATAGCGCAGTATAAGGGGCGTTGCGTGCTCCTCCCATGCTCAGTTCTTTCTTGCCGCCAGTGAAGGTGCATCAGAACTGCTCTGCCCAGCTTATCTGCAGCTTTCCTCTAGAACTCTTGTTCATTCGTCGTAGTAGTACCTGTAGTTGAAGTAGTTAGATTAGTGTTAGTTTAGTCTAGGGCGCCCAGGTCGGGGCATGTCCCGTGCCCCGGGCTTTAAGTCGTGCAAAGTTGTAGGCGGCCAATGCCAGTGAGTGACCCGCACACGGACTGTTTACGCTGTCTGAGAGAAGCCCATCTCAGCGATCGCTGCAAGATTTGCAGATCTTTCAAGCCTCGGACCAAGAAAGAAATGGACATTTGGCTCCGAGCCATTCTGATGGAGTCAGCGTTGACCCCGACTCCAGTGCGCCACTCCGAGTCAGCACCAGGTACTGCGGCATCGTTGCGCGGCAACCCCTCAGTGCCTTCTACCAGTCAGCACTGTTCTCTGTCTGCGGGGTACGCCAAGAAGGCTAAGAAGAGGTCTTTGCCGCGGCGGCACTGGAGCAAGACCGGGGGAGAGACTAGACCCACGTTGGGCAGTCCTCGGTCTCCGTTGGCCTCCAGGCCTCTGACTCAGGTCGAGCAGAGTAGCCCAGCCCATTCGGAGCAGGCTTCCCCAGAAGTCCGGAGGCCCTGCAAGTGGCCCGGGATGTTATATCCCTGCTGGTACCAGGGGCACCGCCACCGTTGGCTCCCCGGTCCAGAGGCAAGCCAAAGCTTGGATCTCTGCAGTCACCTCCTGCTTGGTTCTGTTCGCGGTTGAGGGAATGTTCCCGATGCCATTTGCCGCTCAGCGACCGTCCCATGCATAGTCCACACCTGTCACCGTCAACCCCCATCGGGTTTTCTGGCTGGGTTCCTTCTGACAGGGGTTCCAGGCTCTGCTCTGCCTTGAGGAGCGGGCCCCATCGAGACCAAGACAGATGGCACCGGAGGTCCTTGTATCCGAGAGGCTACTGTAACCCGTCGCGATACGGGTGTCAACGTGTTTTCCGTTCGTTGTCTTGCTCCAGGACTCTGCCACGGCACCGATCCCACAATCTCGGTCGTCGATCGCTGGTGCCTGACCATCGCAGGTCCACCCTCCAGAGCCGCTTGAGGAGCGGCTGCTACCGGCGGTACCATTCTTCCACATCGGGATCACGGTCTTGTGGTCGGCACCGTTCCCGATGCCACCGCTCCTCCCGGTCCAGGGACAGTGGCAGGTCATATGCCAGCCCGGCCTTCCTTCGTAGTTGTCAATCGATGGGACACGCCAGTCAGGCTGAACAGCCTGCTCCACCGGTGCCATAGCAGGTACAGTGGCACTGGGCTCTGTGGTTGGCACCATGGTACCAATGGGCCCGTGTGGCCCCTGACGCAGCCCCTGGTGTGGCCTCACTCAGTGGCCAGAGCCTTGGAATGGCTGTCGGCTTCCCTTTCCCAGCCTTCCAGGAAAGAGTCAGTGGGATGTGCATCTTTGGTGCCGTGTCCGGAGGGCGACCAACTGGTGGGACCTCCAGTACCAGTGTGTACGCAGAATACCGCGCCCGCCTCCTCATCCTCCCCTGATGAGGCGATTATAGCCCCCTCTCCCTCTGTCCCACAGGAGGACTCTAAAGCCCACCAGGGACTATTAAAAAGGGTGACATCAAGCCTCAACCTTCAGGCCAAGGAGGTGGAGGAACTCTTGGACTCCCTCTTCAATGTCCTATCGGCCTTGGAACCGGGCAGGGTGGCCCTCCCAGTCCACAAAGGGGTGGCAAAGATTTCAAACGCCTTGTGGCAAACCCCGGCTTCCTTGCCCCCCATCTCTAAGAGGGCAGAACGGAAGTACTTTGTGCCCATCAAGGAGCATGAATATCTGTACACCCACCTTGCTCCCAACTCCCTGGTGGTGGAGTCGGTCAACCACCAGGAGAGGCAGGGCCAACCAGCCCCTACTCTGAAAAATAAAGACTCAAGGAGGCTGGACTTATTTGGGAAAAAGGTTTATTCATCCTTGAGTTTCCAGTTAAGGGTGGCAAACCATCAGGCTCTCCTGAGTTCAATTTGTGGGGCTCTCTACCCAAATTTGAGGACTCCCTCCAGGAGTGTGACAGGAAGGAGTTCAAAGCTCTGGTGGAGGAGGGTACAGCAGCTGCCAGGGCAACCCTGCAGGCAGCGTCGGATGCTGCGAATACAGCTGAAAAATCCATGGCCTCCGTGGTGTCCATGAGGAGGGCGTCATGGCTCCGGCTGTCTTGGCCGTCCAGTGAGGCGCAGAGTTCCTTGCAGGGCCTCCTGTTTGATGGCAAGGCTCTGTTTGTGGAACAGACGGACGTGAAGCTGCACAGCGTGAAAGATTCCCACACTACGCTTAAGACATTTGGCCTCTATGTTCTGGCTCCAGCTAGACCTAAGTTTAAGCCTCAGCAGGCTCCCACCCAGGCCACCCACTCTAAATACGAGCCCCCTTATAAAAAGTCACGGGACTATAAGAAACGTCCGCAGAGGCAGCCCCGGTCTGTCCCCCAGCCTGGGTCTTCCCAGGGCAAACAGGCAGGGAAGCGTCAGTTTTGATGGAACGCCTGGGGGCAACCTACCGGTTCACATCAGGGATCCACCTGCAATAAAGCTTTCCTTCTCCAACCGGTTGTGTGCCTTCCTTCTGGAGTGGTCGCGGCTGACTTCGGACCGTTGGGTCCTCAACACCGTCTCCCGGGGCTACACCCTCCAGTTTACCTCTACCCTGCCCAACCACCCTCCGCCCCCATCCCTCCTTGGGGACCCCTCTCATGAGGCCCTGCTAGAGCAGAAGGTGGGGTGGCTTCTTGGCTTAGGAGTGGTGGAAGTGGTGCCAGCGAAGTTCAAACACAAGTAGTACTACTCCCGCTATTTCCTTATCCCGAAGGCCAAAGGGGGGCTCAGGCCCATCCTGGACCTGCGAGGCCTGAACCAGTACATGGTAAAGGTCAAGTTTTGCATGATCTCTTGGGCCTCTATCATCCCCTCCCTGGATCACGGGGACTGGTACGCCGCCCTCGACCTGCAGGACACGTACTTCCACATTCATATATTCAAGGGGCACAGACGCTTCCTCCGTTTCACAGTTGGGCATGAGCACTACCAATTTACCGTCTTCCCGTTTGGCCTGTCCACTGCCCCAGGGTATTCACAAAGTGCATGTCTGTGGTGGCAGCCTACCTCAGACTCGTGGGGTCCAGATCTTCCCCTACCTGGACAACTGGCTGGTCAAGGGCGGCTCTCGGTTGCAGGTGCAGGATCACGTGGTGCTCCTCCTGTCCACGTGCGCCACCCTGGGTCTGTTGGTGAATGACACCAACTCCATGTTAGTCCCAGTACAGCGCATAGAATTTATCGGAGCAGTCCTGGACGCGACATTGGCCAGGGCCTCCCTCCCACCAGACAGGTTTGAGACCCGGAGGCTCATCGACATGGTCACAAGGTTTCCCATGACGACAGCCAGAGCATGTCTCCAGCTCCTGGGTCACATGTCAGCGTGCACATATGTGGTTCACGACGCCCCACTCAGAATGAGGCCCCTCCAGCTTTGGTTGGCCTCGGTGTTCTCCCAGGCCAGAGACAGAATGTACAAGGTCCTCACTGTACCCGAGCCGGTGATTGCCTCCCTACAACGGTGGCCCTCCCCAGAGAACATGCTCCATGGGGTCCTGTTCAGGGGCAGGCCCCCGTCGGTGGAGCTGGTGTCCGTTGCATTGGACCTAGGGTGGGGAGCCCATGTGGGAGACGTTCAGACCCAAGGTCTGTGGTCCGCACAGGACCTTGCCCTGCATTTAAATGTCAAGGAGCTCAGGGCAGTCCGGCTGGCGTGCATGGCCTTCCGCTTGCACTGGAGGTCGGGGTGGTCATGGTTCTCACAAACAACATGGCCTCGATGTTTTACATCAACAGGCAAGGCGGGGCTCGCTCCTTTGCCAGGAAGCCCTCAGACTGGAGGACTTTTGTATAGGCCACGGCATTTGCCTACAGGCCTATCATCTACCGGGCGCCCGGAACTCACGGGAGGATCACCTGAGCTGAGACTTCTCCTCTCAGCACAAGTGGTCTCTATATCCAGAGGTGGTGCATAGACTTTTCCAGGAGTGGGGTACTCCCCAGGTGGATCTGTTCGCGACTCGGCAGAACCGCCGGTATCCCTGGTTCTGCTCAGGGGGGGCTGGGAGTGGGCGTTATCTCTGATGCCTTCCTCCTCTCCTGGTCAGGCCAGCTTCTCTATGCCCTCCCCCCAATCCCGCTGATCAGCAAGGTCCTGGAACAGATAAAGATGGACAGGGCCCAGGTCCTCCTGATCGCCCGGTGTGGCCCAGGCAACATTGGTACAGGACCCTGACCAACCGCGAGGTTGGCCTGCCGTGGCCGTCCCGCCCGGACCTGCTCTCCCAGGACCAGGGCCGCCTCGTCCATCCCAACCTAGCGGCACTCCGCCTCACGGCGTGGCTGCTCAGTGGTTAGGCCGGGAGGAAAGGATGTGCTCGGAAGGGGTTCAGCACGTCCTCTTGGAAAGCAGACTACCCTCCATGTGTCGAGCCTACTTGGCAAAATGGTCTTGGTTTTCCCAGTGGGTGGCTGAGTGGGGCGTTTCCCCCATGGCTGCCCTGATTCAGCCTATTTTAGCCTACCTCCTTCAACTTAGAGCCCAAGACCTGGTGCCCTTGTACGTCAAGGTGCACTTGGCAGCCATATCGGCCTTCCACACGGTATTCTCCCATACTCTGACTGGCCAATTTCTTAAGGGATTGGATCGTCTCTTCCCGTACGTTAGGCCCGCAGTCCCACAGTGGGACCTGAACTTGGTGCTGGCCCGGTTGATGGGTCCCCCTTTGAGTCGTTAGCTACGTGCTCCTGGTCACACCTCTTGTGGAAGGTAGCCTTCCTGTTGGTGATCACGTCTGCTAAACGGTTCTCGGAATTCAGGGCCCAGACCTCTGAGCCCCTGTACACGGTGTTCCATAAAGATAAGGTTCAGCTCCGCCCACATCCTTCGTTCCTCCCGAAGGTGGTCTCTGCCTACCACATGGGTCAGGACATTTTCCTGACGATCCTCTGCCCTAAGCCCCATGTGTCCAGTGAGGAGCGCCACCTCCACACGCTGGATGTGAGACGGGTGTGATGGGTTGGATCACAGAAACCCCCTTGGGAACTGCCAACTGATGTGCCAAGTAGTCTTGGCACATCAGTTGG
>NC_048306.1:89340727-89342171 GCF_013100865.1 Trachemys scripta elegans
TGGTTCAGACCCTGGGTCTGAACCATGTGCCCCAAAGCTGCAGACTTAACTGAAAGCAACTTGAGAGAAGTGTTCCTGTCTTTAACACTCAGGTGCCCAACTCCTAATGGGGTCCAAACCCCAAATAAATCCGTTTTACCCTGTATAAGGCTTATACTGGATAAACTCATAAATTGTTCGCCCTCTATAACACTGATAGAGAGATATGCACAGCTGTTTGCGCCCCCACCCCAGGTATTAATACATACTCTGGGTTAATTAATAAGTAAAAAGTGATTTCATTAAATACAGAAAGTAGGATCTAAGTGGTTCCAAGTAGTAATAGACAGAACAAAGTGAATTACCAAGTAAAATAAAATAAAACACGCAAATCTAAGCCTAATACAGTAATACAACTAAGTACAGATAAAATCTGACCCTGAGAGACGTTTCAATAAGTTTCTTTCACAGACTGGACGCCTTCCTAGTCTGGGCACAGTCCTTTCCCCTGGTACAGCCCTACGGGATTTCTCATGATGGCTGCCGCACTTTGTTCTGTTCTACCGACTTATATATCTTTTGCATAAGGCGGGAATCCTTTGGCAGTCTTTGGGTTCCCACTCCCTCCTTCTCAATGGAAAAGCACCAGGTTAAAGGTGGATTTCAGTTCAGGTGACATGATTACATGTCACTGTAAGACTTCATTACCCACTTGCCAGCACACATGTATACAGGAAAACTTACAGGTAAAACAGAGCCATCTGCAGACAATTGTCATGGTTGATGGGAGCCATCAAGATTCCAAACCACCATTAATGATCCACACTTTGTTTAATTACAATAGGCCCTCAGAGTTATATTTCATATTTCTAGTTTCAGATACGAGAGTGATACATTTATACAAATAGGATGACCACACTCCGTAGATTATAAGCTTTGTAACGATACCTTACAAGAGACCTTTTGCATGAAGCATATTTCAGTTACATTATATTCAAACTCATTAGCATATTTTCATGAAATCATATAGAGTGCAACGTCACAACGGGCTCTGGCCTTTTACTTGGAACGGACTAAGCTGTTCAGGAATTCTTCAGAGCTGTTCATCTCCTCGGCCGAACGCATGAGGGGTTGGCCACTCTCTACTCAGCGGCTGTCCAACTGGATCACCTTGTACCTGTCATGACCTGGCGGGAATCCGTCCACCGTCGATTGTAAGGGCACATTCAACTAGAGCGCAAGCCTCGTCAGCTGCCTTTTTAGCCCATGTCCCCATTCAGGACATTTGCAGGGCTGACACATGGTCTTCAGTTCACATGTTCACCTCGCATTATGTGATCGTCTCCCAGACCAGGGAGGACACCGGGTTCGACAGGGCTGTGCTCCCCCACAAGAATTTGTGAACTCCTACCCACCTCCAACAGATATAGCTTGGAATCACCTATTGTGGAATAGACATGAGCAA
>NC_048306.1:89347128-89379882 GCF_013100865.1 Trachemys scripta elegans
TGTCTTGCTCAGCCAGACACACCAGTCTGCTCCAGCACAGACCCAGGGTCTGAACCATGTGCCCCAAAGCTGCAGACTTAACTGAAAGCAACTTGAGAGAAGTGTTCCTGTCTTTAACACTCAGGTGCCCAACTCCTAATGGGGTCCAAACCCCAAATAAATCCGTTTTACCCTGTATAAGGCTTATACTGGATAAACTCATAAATTGTTCGCCCTCTATAACACTGATAGAGAGATATGCACAGCTGTTTGCGCCCCCACCCCAGGTATTAATACATACTCTGGGTTAATTAATAAGTAAAAAGTGATTTCATTAAATACAGAAAGTAGGATCTAAGTGGTTCCAAGTAGTAATAGACAGAACAAAGTGAATTACCAAGTAAAATAAAATAAAACACGCAAATCTAAGCCTAATACAGTAATACAACTAAGTACAGATAAAATCTGACCCTGAGAGACGTTTCAATAAGTTTCTTTCACAGACTGGACGCCTTCCTAGTCTGGGCACAGTCCTTTCCCCTGGTACAGCCCTACGGGATTTCTCATGATGGCTGCCGCACTTTGTTCTGTTCTACCGACTTATATATCTTTTGCATAAGGCGGGAATCCTTTGGCCGTCTTTGGGTTCCCACTCCCTCCTTCTCAATGGAAAAGCACCAGGTTAAAGGTGGATTTCAGTTCAGGTGACATGATTACATGTCACTGTAAGACTTCATTACCCACTTGCCAGCACCCATGTATACAGGAAAACTTACAGGTAAAACAGAGCCATCTGCAGACAATTGTCATGGTTGATGGGAGCCATCAAGATTCCAAACCACCATTAATGGTCCACACTTTGTTTAATTACAATAGGCCCTCAGAGTTATATTTCTAGTTTCAGATACAAGAGTGATACATTTATACAAATAGGATGACCACACTCCGTAGATTATAAGCTTTGTAATGATACCTTACAAGAGACCTTTTGCATGAAGCATATTTCAGTTACATTATATTCAAACTCATTAGCATATTTTCATAAAATCATATAGAGTGCAACGTCACAACGGGCTCTGGCCTTTTACCTGGAACGGACTAAGCTGTTCAGGAAGTCTTCACAGCTGTTCATCTCCTCGGCCGAACGCATGAGAGGTTGGCCACTCTCTACTCAGCGGCTGTCCAACTGGATCACCTTGTACCTGTCATGACCTGGTGGGAATCCGTTCACCCTCGATTGTAAGGGCACATTCAACTAGAGCGCAAGCCTCATCAGCTGCCTTTTTAGCCCATGTCCCCATTCAGGACATTTGCAGGGCTGACACATGGTCTTCAGTTCACATGTTCACCTCGCATTATGTGATCGTCTCCCAGACCAGGGAGGACACCGGGTTCGACAGGGCTGTGCTCCCCCACAAGAATTTGTGAACTCCTACCCACCTCCAACAGATATAGCTTGGAATCACCTATTGTGGAATAGACATGAGCAATCACTCGAAGAAGAAAAGACAGTTACCTTTTCCGTAACTGGTGTTCTTCGAGATGTCTTGCTCATGTCTATTCCACATCCCGCCCTCCTTCCCCTCTGTCGGAGTTCTCTGGCAAGAAGGAACTGAGGGTGGGGGAAGCGTGCAGCACCCCTTATACCGCGCCATGGAGGTGCCACTCCAGGGGTTATTAGGGGCACTCCCCTACGAGTACTGCTAGGGGAAAAACTTCCAGCACCGGTGCACGTGGCGAGCACGCACACCTATTGTGGAATAGACATGAGCAACACATCTTGAAGAACACCAGTTACAGAAAAGGTAACTGTCTTTCAGCTAGTTGTTGTTTATATTCCAGTAGAACCTAAAGGCCACAGTCAGAGTTGGGACCCATTGTAGTAGGCACTGAACACACACATAATAGAAAACAGTCTGTGCTCCAAGGAACGTACAGTCTAAAAGGCAAGACAGGCAAACAGGTATAGGTGAACAAAAACATTTGACTTTCTTTAAATAGCAAAATTTAACTTTCCCCAGTCTCTGTGCTATTTATAGAAATGGATCAAAACTAGATGGGACTAAACCCTTTTTATTTGGCAGGTTTGGATGAAATGGGACCTGGATTTCATCTCCAAGTATGGTTTTGCAAAACTAAAATCTGTCCAACATGAATTTTACAAAATCAAAACCACCTGAAGTGTTGTTAATTTCTCCTTAGTTACCTACTCTCTGACATATAATATATAGGGTTGTCATTTATTTATTAAGGGCATAATGTCATAAGTAGCCATCTGACCTGCACCTGCAAAATTGACAGGTGCATGTTGCACCTGCAAATCCCACATTTGGCCACGCAGAGAATCTTTTGCCCATGTAAACAGAGCATTGGTGTATATGGGTTTGATTTGGAACAGTCGTGTCGCTTGCAGGCACAACTGAGTTGCCAACATTTATGAATTTGGGAATAAACAAATGAAAGATGTGCTCTGTTCAATCCTTGATGCCGTCAGTTATAAAACTAGCTGATCTCCTGACCTCTCAAATATGCTGATATCTCTTAGCTCCATCCAGTGGCAGAAATTCATCTGAAGGTCTTCAAAAGGGCCTTGAGCATTTTTTTTCAGGATTCATCTTCTAGGAGACGGATCACAGTTTAATTTTCAGTTGTCATTACACCCAAATACACACACCACAATCTTTCTGTTTGGTCTATTTGTCGACCTATTTATATATCTCCTTCATCGAAAACATAAAATCTAATCTAACTTTGCAGATAAGAGCTTGTGCTTGCCTGGTACATTCCAAGCCTTCTTTCAGGCTTGGCCTAATTAAAGCCAAATGATGAAAAGACGTGCTCTGTCTCATACTAGAAATTTTGGGTCTTTAAAATGCCAGTCAGGTTAGAACAGGGGTTCTCAAACTGGGGGTCAGGACCCCTCAGGGGGTCGCGAGGCTATTACATGCGGGGGGATCGCAAGCTGTCAGCCACCACCCCAAACCCCGCTTTGCCTCCAGCATTTATAATGGTGTTAAATATATTAAAAAGCCTTTTTAATTGATAAGGGGGGGTCGCACTCAGAGGCTTGCTATGTGAAAGGGGTCACCAGTACAAAAGTTTGAGAACCCTGGGTTAGAACATGATCTAAGCTTGAGATAAGTAGAGCTGACATTTTATTACAAACTCTTACACTACACAAATAAGTATTTATTTTAAAATCTGAGCATTTGGACTTTTTTCCCCCCTCCTACCCTAAATTTCTCTTCAGTGTCTTGTCCAGAACTGATACATGGCTGGTGAATAAGGGATGTCATGCAAGCTGAAGAGAGCAGAATATAAAAGATGGACAGTCTGACATTACAAGAATTAAAGTAATCTTATGATCTAAATGAATCCCTGAAGTCCCATTCAGTGTCTGTCTGGAGTTTTATAAATCTCTGAAATCTAAGAACGACAGTTTTCAAATTGCTGACCTACACTGTAGGGCTAAAGGTTAATGACCAGATATATCAAAGTAAATGCTTTGTATTCTGGTTTATACAGAGTAGCACCTACCAGGTATTATACTGAGACTTTGTATTACATAAGAAACTCCAATTCACACCAATGCTTTTGACTCTAATTTTTCCTCTGTAAAAATTTCATTTAAAGGTGGAGCGTCTCCTTTGGGTATTTGTATGATTAATAGTCTCTCTCATGTGAACAGTGTGAACCTGAATGAGTCTACCCTGAATGAACTATGATAAGAACACCTAGGTACAAATAGTAGTACCTCCAGGACACTGTGTACTGTATGGATAGTAAACAGGGCAGCAGCCCTGGCTTCTCCCCCTTGTCCTTCCTTTAACTGTGTGGTAGGTGGCAGAACCCTGAGACTGATTTATTGTACAGAAGGTTCTCTTTGTCACCTGTCTCCATTGCTCAATTCAGAACTTGCTGTGTCTCCCTCTATATGCACCTTCACATGCTGGGATGTAGGAAGCACTCCTTACAAATTTTCCTAGTACTCACATGCATGCACATGCTTGGTAGAAACTCCTAGTAAACATCGGCAATACTAACTCCTCCTTCAAAATCCTCCTTAAAACTTTCCTTTGCCATCATTTGACAACTTGAAAACTATTAGGCAGCTCGAGTTGTGAGACAGCGATCTATCTATACTTAGATTGTAAGCTGTTTGGGGCAGAAGCTGTCTGTTAGGTCTGTCTTTGTCCAGTGCCTAACACAACAGGGTTCTTGTCAATGACTGGGGCTGCTAGGCAGTATAATACTGCAAATGGTAAATAATAATAATTAGCTGCTGTTACATCACTGTATTAAACTCTGTACTTGAGCAAAGTACATTTTATAATCCTTATACCTCTGACAAATCACAACCAATTTTCACCAAACCACCAACAAACAGATCTATGACCTGGGACAATCTTCCTGTTCAAGTTTTTCACATACCCCTGAAGATCTAGTGCTGTTCAGAAAATAAATAAAAGGTTAAAACATTTTTTTCCCAAATGATGGTGGATTTTTGTCAGTCTTTGTTCCCAAAAATGGCAGACTCTTTTGGCTTAAATAAGAAAAAAAATATTGTCTCCAAATCTGAGAACAAACGTGCCAAATTTCAGTCCAAAAGTAAAACCAAGTGAAAAAATTATAAACAACTGAAATTTATGCTAAAACTGTTTGCCCCTTTAGATTGCCCCATGTTTTGCCCAAGATACTTGGGGCCAAATCATGCACATCTAGGAGCTTGTCTACCAGGGAAAGTTGGCAGGCATAGCTGTGTACTGAAATAAGCTATTCCACAATAGCTATTTCAGCAGATCCCATTGCGTGGACAGTCTGTTGTGGAATAATTTCTCCACTTTGTGAGCGGAATAATTATTCCGGAGTGAAGTCACTTTTATTCTGGACTAGTGTCCATATTGGGAGCTATTCCAGAAAAACTGTAGCAGAATACAGTATTCTGCTATAGGTATGCAGGTCAATTCCCCTGTGTAGATGAATACTTGTTCTCTCTCCTGTTGACATCAGTGGGATAACTCACGTAAGGTGAAACTTGCCCCTAAATGAAAACATTCTTATGTTGTTACTTTCTGGTAATGTCTAAATTGTTCTGTGCTCTAAATACAGAAACAGTAGACGCTCGTTAGTAGCAACATATCGGTGCTCTTTTGCTATGTTGCTCCTCCGTGGCTGTTGCTGTTAGGGGAGTGTCATCTGCCCAGAGGCATATGAAGAGTTGAGTGTTTTGGAAGGGGTGGGGCAGCCACATTGTGTGTCAGGGGGAAGTTGGAGGGAGTGGGGTGGGGGAAACCCAAGTTTGGGGAATGGGGCAGGGGAATCATAGGTGTGGCAGGAGAGCCCCCAATCGGCAAAATGACTGAGTGAGCCTGGCTACCGGGGACAGGCTGTGGATGCTCCTGCTGGCTGCTTCATGCTCCACCCTGGCGAGGGATGGAGGGATGGGGAGACACCATGTGCAGCCTGCAATGGAGGCAGGGGTGGCTCCTAATGGAGACAGAAGGGGAAAAGAGGATAGGTCAGTGCTCTGGGGAGGGAGGTCCCCCAACCATAAAACAGCACACCCACACTCTGCCGCCAGCAACTGAGATGGAGGGGATAGCTCAGTGTGTGGGCAGTGGGTCCCTGATATGCCCCACTGCAAAATAGCAAACCCTTCACCCCCGGCCACCTGTAAGCCAGACGCTGAGAAAAGCAAGGAGGAAACCTTCCAGCTGTGCCTTTGCTGCTCCCCCCACTCCCCCCCCCCCCGAAAAAATCCCTTTCTTCCAGACCCTCCCCCAAACTCCCTGGTAAACATCTCTCTGCACAGGCTGTGTGAGTGGATGGGGCTGTGTGCCCTGGAACTGCACTGAAGGGCCAGGGTCGGGAGGGGAGTGCAAAAATGCACCCCATGAGTACTGGCCCCTGGCTGGACAGGGCCTCCTGCTGACTCCAGCCTCTGAGCATGGCCCTGTCTGCTTTTCCAGGACAGGCTCGGTCAGGCAGGGCAAGAGGACAGAGCTGTGTGCGCTGGAGCTGTGCTGAAGGGTCAGGGTTGGGAGCGGGGCGGAAAAGTGCAGTTTGGGGAGGGCAATGCCCCTGCATTCCTCCCATCTCTGCCTCTAGATGTGAGGTTCCTGCATCACAAATGTTGCTCTTATGAGGCAGCTACGTTGGTGTTACCGAGTGGACGATTCACAGTGGGGAAATGTTGCCCCTAAGCGGTGGTGGCTCTTACAAGGTGTGGCTGTAAACAAGTGTCTACTGTACATATTTTCTCTCCTACTGCCCCTGCAGATCTAACTAACTGCAATAGGTTTATTAATTAATTAATTAGCGGGGCTAGCTGATTCTCCACTAGAAACCACAGTACCACTAAGATTATTTGTGCTGATCGTAACTGTAGAAACGTGTGTTATGATCCTAGTCAAGGAGAGCTCATTTAGATAAACAATGTTATTTTTCAAAATGGTATTTCAAATGGTACATGCTTATCTCTAATACACCTGTTTTGCTTCCCTTTTCAGGTGATAGAAGACAACACGGGCGTTCGCAGGGTGGTGGTTACACCCCAGTCTCCAGAGTGTTATCCTCCCAGCTATCCTTCTGCCATCTCTCCAACCCACCATTTACCTCCGTACCTGACACACCACCCCCATTTCATTCACAATTCTCATACGGCTTTCTACCCTCCTGTCACCGGCCCTGGAGACATGCCACCCCAATTTTTCCCACAGCATCATCTTCCCCCTACAATATATGGAGAACAAGGTGAGCAGAAAGAAATCCTTATGTTTTAGACATGTATCCAACATATTTGCAGTGCTGGGAAAGTGGAGATTTGCAGATGAACTGTTGGTTCAGTGGTTTCCCCCACATGAACTGGACTCCTTCCTTTAATCTACAGAATGGACAAGGTATTGGGGAGTGGATGCACCCAGTCTGAAAGAACTCAAGAACATCACATCTTGAAAATGTAGGGTGCAGGATGCAAACCTAATTCCCAACTCAGTTTTGTTATAAGGGAAAAAAAGTACACCATCCTAGTGCTTCTGAGAGTCAAGCTGTCATATCATCATGCAGCACTGTGACATAGCATTTTTTGTCCTGTATTCAAATTTTGCCAACCCTTGTTTGGTAATGGAGGCAGAGGGACATAGGAAAGGGGGATTAGTTTTGACAAGTCTTATGGCAATCATTGTCAAAAGCTAATCGAAGGCTTCCTCTTGGCACTAATGGATGAAGATGATGCACCTTCCTGACCCTTTGTCATATTAGAGCTGCAGTGGACTTCTCAGAAATAACAAAAAGGGATTTTCTGGTTAATCTGCTTCTTCAGAATGTGCAATAGGTCATTTAAAAAGCATTATCTGGTCCCCAAGGGTAACATGACAGCCCTAATTATCACAGATTAAGTAAATAATTCAAGTGAAAGCACAATTTATTTCTGTCTGCACTATGCATTATTATGTCTATTCCACCCTTGAGATAGTCTTTGTGTGGTCTAAAACTGTGTGTTAACCAAAAAGAAATGAAGTTACTGTACCTACATCAGCAAAACTACTTGAATTTCTTAACATGGCAAGTTTCTCTTTATAGATTCACATTTTTTATTTTACTGCCAAATTATGGAATTTCACAGAATTCATAGAATTTTTCTAAACAACACCGTGAAACTGTAAATCAGCTGAATCATCAGAGTGAATTTTGCCTTTGAGAACTATAGAGAGAACTATCTGGCTAATTTCCCCCCTCTCAATTTTATATTGATTAATATATTTAATTTTCTTACCAAGAATGGAGTATTATAATCCTGAATTTGATTAGACAAAAAAAGAACTCTACACTCTGTCTTCTAGATGTCACTGCCTCATCAGAAACAATATCGTAGCCAAAAACATTAGGAACAAATTTTCCAAGTAGCTCAAAATCTCACATACCTTAACTTGTGTATGTTTCACTGAGAGCTAATAAAAAATTGTGGCATTTCCATCCTACAAAAAATTACAATATTTTTACAACTGAAAAGTCACTGTTTCACTTTGGCACTTTCAGTAGAAACATGTTTCATTTCAACATTCACATGAGGCCCCACAGCTGTTTGGCCAGAAGGGAGACCAACATACATCATGGGAAGCGTAGTTCAGCCAGGGACCCTGGCCCATAGGGGAAAATGATAGTACAACACACCCGAACTACGACTCCCATGAGGCACTGCAGTAGCTCAGGTAGATGCAGATTAATGTTGAACTGACCAACTTTAGTTTTATGTACATTGTTTTTTTAGAAAAGTCAGGACATTGTGTTTTGTTTTGTTTTGTTTTTTTTAAAAAAAGCTAAATAATACTGCCACAGTTTCTAGGCATGATATATCAGTAGGATAGTATCCAATCAGATAGGATAGGAACTTTACTGTTCCCTTTTACAAAGGCACAAGTTGCTTATCTCTAATACACCTGTTTTGCTTAATAGGGAAGCTAATACAAAAGCTCCAGTACATTAGGTAGATATTCGAACTACCAGCTGCTAGTACTGTAGGTGGTAAATATTTCTGTAACCTGGGGTTACCAATCAGTTGTACAAATTCACAGTGTACAAAAATAGTGTAGATGCCCTCTTTGGTGGAGTGGTGTCATGTATGTTTGCAAAACTAAAAGAATCTAAACTCTGATTATTACATGAATAGCATCTTGTATTAATGAATATTAATTCACTGTCCCCAACATGTTTCAATGCAAAATGGATTATACACTAACCAGAACATCAATTAAATTTGATTTTCTTTTCTGAAAAGCCCTACTTGTAAATTCTTCCTTATCAGCTCCGTCCTCCAACCCTCCAACATAGACTGCATTTAGTGTACCACATTCTTGGAATACTATATATAGCAGGAGTAGGCAATCTATGGCACGGGTGCCAAAGGTGGCACGTGAGCTGATTTTCAGTGGCACTCACACTGCCTGGGTCCTAGCCACCGATCCAGGGGGCTCTGCATTTGAATTTAATTTTATTTTAAATGTAGCTGAATAAACATTTTAAAAACCTTAGTTACTTTACATACAACAATAGTTTAGTTATATATTATAGACTTATAGAAAGATACCTTCTAAAAATGCTAAAATATATTACTGGCACGCAAAACCTTAAATCAGAGTGAATAAATGAAGACTCGGCACACCACTTCTGAAAGGTTGCCGACCCCTGATATATAGAAAGTTACTTTATGCAAGCACTTTAATGTGATCATGTTACTAGATGAGGAAAAATAAATGACAAGACACTTCTAAAAGAAAGGAAGTAAAAGAACCAAGCAACTGGAGTAATTCAACAAGTTCTAATTACAGTCTGTATGGCAAACTCCGCTTCAAAAACAAAGGATTAACACTAGAGTTGGGCAGAATGTTTGCTTTGGAAACCAAAATGCTGGCTCAGTTTGCAAACTAGAATGATTATTGAATTAATCTAGACTGAGCTTTATCGAAACTTGGGTCTCTTCGACATTTTGTATTGGAATAAAGCAAAAGTGTATTTTCATTTTGCTTTGAACTTGAATTTGTTCGCGCTCCAAGCTCAAAGCACAATCCAAAGGTAATGAACCCTTGTCAGGGAAAAATGAAAATTTTTTTCCATAATTTCCTGCAAACCCAAGTTACTAAGTTTCACACAGCCATTCATGGAAGTTCATATTAAAGTTATTTGAAACTTTATGTATTTTAACATAAGAAAATGATACTTTTCTTTTTAAGATTTTCTCCCTTATAGTCCCATTTGCTCATCTCAGCTCCCACATAATGGTGTACCTTCACTTGCTGCAGCTACATGCATCAGCCATTGCGGGTGGTGGTAGAGAGTATTGCAAAGTCTGGCTGTCCTGGAAAACCTGGAGGGACACAGCCAATAACTGACCTTGAACCCTCTGCACGGTAACAGATTTTGGTGACACCAGGGCTGAGCAAACCTTGTAGGTTTGGTTGCTGCTAATTTGTGTGGAACCTCTTCTTCAATTTCCGTCTGCCTGGGTTTTAGCTCTTCCTGGGTTTTGCTGCGAGGTCCGGTAAGAAGCACAAAGACTCAGAGCAAACTCGGCCAAAATTTCTGTGTTTATTTGATTTCCCATGCTAATCACATTATGTCATGAAACCTGAAATAACATGTGGGCTGGATTTATGCAACAGGTTTGCCAACCTTGCCAGTAACCCGGCTGAATCTCAGGTTTGCTGTTTTTCCTAGCTTTATTTAGAGATGGGTAGAGGGCTGATGAGATCTAGGTCAGGATGTGACTCTGTTTTTAAATAATGATGATTTTAGCTTTAAGGTAATGTGGATAAATTCTTGTTATTTCAGAAATTATACCACTATATGGAATGTCCAGCTACATTACCAGGGAAGATCAGTACAGCAAACCACAGCACAAAAAACTCAAAGACCGACAGATTGATCGCCAGAACCGCCTCAACAGCCCTCCTTCATCCATCTATAAAAGCCACCTAGGCAACTGCACAACTGTGTACAATGGTTATACGAAGAGTCACAATGGAGCAAGCAGTGGAGGAGGAGGTGCGGGGGGAGCACCAGGAGTAAAAAAACTAGAACGCAGAGCAAGAAGCAGCCCAAAGTCTAACGAGCAAGACCCACATGGTAATCTGAAAGATTATTATTTTTTATGTCTTTAAATTCCTCTTTATTGCACTTTTCAGGCTTGCAAACACCTGCACTTAAGAGGAAACCATCTCCCTCCCGTCTTTCATGAGTATCTCCTGCTAATAACCCCATTCTTAAAAACTTCTTTTTGCAGCAGGTGATTGGGGTAACTCTGGTTCTGAATGACTTTGCACATCACGTAAGTCCTTAAAGCACCTCTGAATTGTAAACCAACGCTGCCCTTTGTGTCCCTACATTGCATCTCAGTATGTAAATGTATTAGATTTAAGTGACTTATTGGACAATTTAAAAATGTTTTTGCTTGAAGAAATATGCCTCATGGGGAGTGTGATGCGAACCAAAATGGTTGATTTGAAAGAGATTCTAGGACAAAAATGCTTAATCTTGGCAAATTTAAATCCACAAATAACTAAGCCTAATCAATCGAGGAGTACCATCAATCAAGAATGGTTTCTTGAACCACTTCTGGAATCTTACTATTCATAGAGTTTAAAGCTAGAAGGGACCATTAGATCATCTTGTCTGACTTCCTGTATACCACAGGTAGTTAAATTTCTCCCAGTTATTCCTGTGTCTAACTTATTAACTTTTGTCTAAAGAACGGCATCCAGTCTTGAGATGGAGAATCCACCATTTCCTGGGTAGTTTGTTCCAGTAGTTAATCATCCTCATTTGTGCCTTATTTTTAGTTTGGCTTTGCCTGGCTTCTGCTTCCAGCCATTGGTTCTTATGTCTGTCTCCACTAGATTAAAGAGCTCTTAAGTATCTGGTGTTTTCTCCATGTGAAGGCGCTTATACACTATAATCAAGCCACCTCTTAATCTTCTTTTGGATAAGCTAAACAGACTGAGAGTTTTCAGCCTCTCACTGTACAGTGAAACTATTGTTTGAAGGAGAATTGTTCCTTATTTACATGTATTTTAATTTCATGTGCAATAAAACCATGTTTCCCTGAAACATCCCTTATAGAAATGATCATATGAATCTTTTATAGAGTAAAACAGAAATAAGGTAAGGTAGTAAAATAAGAATGCAAACAAAGATGTGAGCAAACACACACTGTGTATATTTGCTCCTGTGACTTAAAATGGCTCTTTCCATATATTGTTTTAGGGAGATATATATATATATATTGAGTAAATTATCTGCTGATGTAGCTGTGCCAGTTTATACACCAGCAGAGAATTTGGCCCATACTGTAATGTGTGTATCACAGGTACTAGGCTAGTTGCACCTCCGTCCACTGTCTCTGAGTGCTTCCCCTTAGGTTTCAGGCCTCGTACCCTTACCTATCTTGCTTGGGGTGGAATTCCACAATTCTCTCACTCATAGACTGGGCCCTAGCCTACCACACCCTGTGTATCAGGTGTGCTCCGTTCTCTTCAGGAATCTGTGACAAGTGGTGAATATAGTGACCAAAAACTCTTCTTAAACCAAGGAATTGTTAGCTTTGTGGTAAGAACAAAACATTTAGAAAAACAGGATTTTAAAATAATTCTCTACACATGTCTGTTTTCCCTTAAGTCTGACGATCCACTGATGGTGAACTAGGTAGGCTTAACTTCTTCAGACACTCCAACGGATGCCTGTGTCTTAGTCTGGGACTCCTGAACAGCACTCCGTCTTTTGAGAGAGAGACCTTTTTTCAAATTGCTGTAGTCTTTTTGATCTCTTGTGTCCGCCAGCCTTTCCCGGTAAGGATATTGTCCCTTAACAGCCCTCAAGTGTTTGCACAGAAGTTGCTGATCTTAAGCCATTCACTTCCCTTCCTACTTGTTTTTCCTCTGCTTTTAAACAAGCCCAGTATATTCATACAGTAAACATCCCAGTAGCCTGGTGAAAATACAATATTAAATTATTACAGAGTAGTTCCAGTTCCTTCATATTTGCATCTATAGTTATATATTCGGTATACATATAGTACAAGGTCTGTATAATATATATGTACACAGTTGGCCAACTTTTCGCCTGAGCTACACCGATGTAAAAGTCACTTGAGATTGCATGGGTGTAACTGAACAGAATTTGGCCTACTATAGAAAAGGAAAGAGAGAGAAACACACACATACACACACACGTGTTTCAACTTTTAAAATTGGGGACAATAGTGTTTTAAGACACTTTAAGCCAGGAAATTTAAAATAGAAGTCCTCATTGGAATAACAAAGTGCAGTGTATGTGTGAGGGGAAATGGTAAAAGCATTAAAGTTCAGCAACAGAGCAAAGACAAGGAAATAGTCATCTGACGTGTGAGCTGGGAAGGGAGTGTCCAGTGATGCCTGGATCTGTTTTAGTATATTCATGGTGCTAGGCTGAAGACATGAAGTAATTCTAGAATGCTAACTAAGCACTGCAGTGTTGCATTATTTTCCTACTGTTTAAGGTAATCTAGCTCAGTGGTTTGAGCATTGGTCTGCTAAACCCAGGGTTGTGAGTTCAATCCTTGAGGGGGCCATTTAGGGATCTGGGGCAAAAATCTGTCTGGGGATTGGTCCTGCTTTGAGCAGGCGGTTGGACTAGATGACCTCCTGAGGTCCCTTCCAACCCTGATATTCTATGATTCTATGAAAGACTTTCGGGCACACTAATTTGTTGCTTGCTTTCAGCAGCACCAGTTGGTTATGGCAGACCTGACTAACTACAGGCTTTGTTACATCTGAGTGCAGCCAACAGGCCACTTCAACTGCGTTTCAGGGAGGGTCTCGAACCCTGGGCTCCAGCCCAAGCCTGAAGATCTACACTGCTATTTTTTAGCTCTGTAGCCTGAGCCCTGTGACCTGAGTCAATTGACCCAGGCTCTGAGACTGGGCACTTTGGCTTTTTCTTTGCAGTTTAGACGTACCTATTGAGTCTCAAGGGAGATTTACTTGAGGCTAGAGATTTGGATTATGTCTTCCTATTTATTTGTACCCCCTCCCCCCCCCACCACGACGGTTCTGCCCATCTTTCTTTTTTCTCACTCTAAATTTATAGGATTGTCATTACTCACCTCTGATGAGGAAAACAGTGATACTGTGTTGACAGTAGTGAAACTTATCAAAGAAAGATAATTTCACTGTTGAAGCCATTTGCTGTTCTGTAAAAGCATCATGTGCTCCACAAATGGGAGTCAAATGAAACAGCTTCCAGGATAGGGAAGCAACAGAATAGGGGAGTAAACCCAAAGAAGAGAGTCAGAGCTTGCAGAAGAAAATGTGTGGAGGGGCAGATAAGTCCTTAATGGGGGACACTCCTGCATTAGGCCAGGCACTTTGTAATCTTATATCCTTTAAATGGCTGTTGTTTGTGCATTATACTGGCAGAATGTGGAAAGATTTTTCTCATGGGACTTCCAATCGAGGGGCCTAATTTGCACACCGTGCTGTTCATACATTTTCCATTGAAACCAATAGTGGCTCCATGTGCGGAGTGGCTGCCAGGCTGGCCCCTTAATTTTGTACAGCTGTCTTCAATAGAAATGGAAAAGAAACTTTTCTGTTGCTAATATTGCAGAATCTTACATCCCATACAAACTTTGTGTTACTATGTTCGCAAACTGATGTCATGTGCAATAAACCCAACTGATATTGAGTATCTCAAATTGATTACTAGTGTTGCTGACCAGATAGAATATAATTACCGCAAAGTACTAAGTTTCCAAGGAAGATCTTCAAGAGGGATAGGAAAATTCCAGCCCTTCCCCACTTCGGCTGCCAACCTTCCTTCCAAAGAAAGCATTTGAGCTGCTAATACAGTACGTAGTTCTGATGCTGAATTATTAGCCTGAGAGGAATCTGAGTGTAGGCTTGCATTGGCTGTTGCTACCTGCTGCAACCAGTGTTGCCAGACTCAGACATGTAAAAACTATACCAGAAAAGACAAATTGGATGAAAAATAGAAAGAGGGAGAAAGAGAGGAGTAGAGAAGATAATGGGGATATAATATAATCCCATATCAGGATTATATATTTTATAGTTCTGTACATGTATCTCAGTAAAATATAACACTTTCCTGTCTCTTCATATTCTGCTATCTATATAACTGGCTCAGCAAGTATGTAAAATAAATTGTCCGTACATTTTGTGTGCATAAATGTCACATCATGCTATGCTTAGTGGGAATTAGTTAGGTTTTGTTAGACACGTGTGTTTTACCTAGGGAATAAAAAAGGAAGATTTCTAATGTTTGTTGTCTTGGCATGACAGAGTTCTTCCTCCTACATGATTTTGTAGCCATGATGAAGCTTATGAAACAGCACACCTGTGCTGTCCTCACAGTAGTTCCCTTTGTTTCTATGGCAGTGTCTAATGTTAATAAGATCTGGCATGTCAAGGCTGCAGACAAAGGCTTTTCTTTCATTTCGCTTTGGAACGTTTTGCCATGTCCATTGACTGCAACAGATAATTTTTAATGTCTGTAGTTTAAATTAGAAAACGAAAACAGGTTTTTAGTATCTTGCCAGGGGAGCTATCCTTGAGAAATGAATGGAAGGGCCTCTATATTCATTTATTCACCATTTTGTCAGGAACAATGCAAAATGGGTTATGTCTCAAAGAGAATAGGCCTCTCACTATAAACTATGTTGGACTTGATGTTCTGCTGTTGTACAAGGAATTAGACCTACAATACTGATTCTTGCCAGTGGCCGTTGTGCCTCCTTTTGCTCACAATGTTGAGAAATGAACCCTTCTATGGATGTTGGACATTTCTCATCTCCCCTTTTATCGTGGGGCCTCTCTGCATTACAGTTTTGCCTCTGTGGTTGCTAAGGCCAGGGAGTTCTGCAGGCCGGCACTGCTCCACAGCTGTGGAACATGAGTACAATTGAAATGCCAAAAAAATTAGTGAAGTCAGGGCCATGGAACGTCCACTCTGTCAGCCAAGAAGAGTCTTAAAAGTGGAATGGGACCAAATGATGGAAAATAACATGGTGTCTTCCATCAAATTGGGGGGGAAAATCCTTCTTGGCAGGAGACCAGATAATTAACATCACTCTATCTCCTCCCAACCTAATAAAGCAAACAACTCACTGGCATTTTGAAATTGACTGACAAGCTCATTCCCAACTATGGCTGCACTGAAATAAGTCTAAGAATCATCTGGCATTAAGTCCATGGCCCAAATACTGCTTATGGGCAACAAAAGGGGAATAAAAAGCAGTTCCTCAGAATTAGGAGGAATTTTCCACAGGGAATGTGCTGCTCGTTAGTATGAGCTTTTCAGCCCATGGCAGTGCTTTTTGGGAAGGCCTGGAGCCAAATATGTCACAATACTAATTTATATATTTTAAAAGCCTCCTGTGCACTGAACATTTTTCTGTCTAATTGACTTGTCAGGTGCGGTGGCAAGATATGCAGAAAGGTAATCACAGGGGCCCTGGAATAATTCACAATGAACAGAGCCCCACCTCAGGTTCCATATTTGATATCTGTACAATGCATCCCTCTAATTACAGCTGCTATTTTGTATTTACATGTATTTTGTTTCAGCTTGAATTGTTGGCAGGTTTATCAATAACTGGTTAAACAACATGATCTCTTTTAGTAGTTGGGATGAGTGTTAAAAGCAAACTAAAACATCGAATCTGATAACTTTATTAGTGGGAACCAGCCCAGTATCTAGAGCACTAAAATAAAATGGCCGAAAGTGACAAGTAGCAAAGGTGTTTAAATTGCAAACTTTTCTTTGTGGATCAAAGCCTATTAAGAGTCAGAAGTTTGATTGGCTGACTGCTTCTTCCAAATTTACACATAATCCTGGGGGGAAATTTTAGTACTGAAAGGATGAAAAGAATAATTTTCACAGTCTCTTTAGTGATTTAGCAGATGTTTGTAAAAATCTTTGGGATTTCAGGAGACAGACAGGAAGGTACAAACTTGGGCGAGGGAAACCTTTTAAACAGAAGTACCATAGGTGATAGGTTTCCTTGCATAAATTCACAAAACTAGATTTGTGATGTGTTTTTTAGTATTTAAAGTTTTAGGTCAGATCCTCAGTTTGCTTGATGTGTATATGAAATAGTAGCTGGCAGGCTCATTCTGAATATTCAAAGCAATCTGGTAAGCCAGCTTCTGTGATGTGATTTTGGCAGGCATGTTGCTGTCATTTAAACAACAACAGTCTTGTTGCCACACTGGCTGCCAAGGGATGGTGCTTTAGGATCCCTATACATAACTGGTGCAGAAACTCTCAGGTACTGGATTCTGGTGGTCTCATTTGAGAGTAGAAACAACACTATTTAACACCAATGTTAGACTACCTGGTGTAGAAATCAGTTTCCTCAAGGGAATGGGCTTTTGAAGAACAGTTGTTGTGTTCTAAATTTGGAATCCCAGGTTTTCTCTGTTCAGATTCTGGGTGGCATGCACTGTGTTTTTATTGACAGACACATTTAAAGCTCTTGTCTTTTACAGAGCTGTATGCATGCTGTCAGTAGCAATGTCTCCTAACTTGACACTTTTTAACGGGTAATTGGAGTGGGTGTTTTATTGGAGAAGCAATGTGGTGTAATGGATTGGGTGCTGGACTGGGAATTAGGAGATATGAGTTCTATTCCTGGCTCTGACTTCGGGTGAGAGTTAAAAGCAAAATAAAATGTATGATCTTAACCAAGTCATTTCCCCCTCATACCCTTGGTCTTTAAATTGTGAACACAGGGACTGTGTATCATTAGAGTGACCAGATGTCCTGTTTTTAAAGGGACAGTCCCATTTTTAAAGGGATTTTTTTTCTTATATAGGCTCCTATTACTCCCCACCCCCATCCCGATTTTTCACAGTTGCTATCTGGTAACCCTAATCATTATGCATCTGAACACTACTTAAGACAATAGGGCCCCAAAGTTGGATGCGGCCTCAAGATGTTACCATAATACTACTAAATAATATAAATAATAACAGTATGGAGGAACAAATGCTGTATACCATGCAAGAACAATTTTTGTATTCATACATGATATTCATTGGGAAAAGTGTGATACAAATCACAGGGTCTGTAATTCCCAGACTACCGATGCACTCAGTCTTTAAAATGTATATTAAGTGTTCTGCTTTTCTGCCACAGCACTGAATGAGCACTTTGGAAAACTCGGCCTCATGTCAATATTTCACTGCTTCCTTCCCATGCTAAGAGAAATATGGGGCTTTCCAAAGAGCTGATTCAGCTCATGGGGAGGGGGTAAGGGGTTGGTGGTGGAAGGGATGGCCTGGTGGTGGTAATAATAATATGTTTTAAAAATAAGAGGAATGGTGTGACAGCGCCCTTGTGGAAAAACCCTATTCTTTGACTAGGAATTAAATCAATAGGTTTCTACAGAAATTGAAACCCTGATTCAGAAGAGCACTTAAACATGTGCTTAGCTTTATGCACCTTTGAAAGCATGAGTAAATGTTGTCTAGAATGGGGATACTTTCCTGAATCTGGGCCCAAATAAGGTTCTGTAGAAACTACTCTAAAATCTCCATAGTATTTAATAGAGAATGATATTGTTTCTGTGGGTTGATTTTAGAGATTTCATATTGTTCTCCATTGAATTCCATATAATTTTTCTGTAAGGGATCTTATTAATTATTACAGTAGCACCCAAAATGTACAGAACTATAAAATACATTGTAATTGTTAGTGATGTTTGCTAAACTAATATCCTATTCAGATATCCATTTTTCATATTAGTAACTATAACCTGAGCAGTATCCTCTATCCTATAACAAATTATCTATTATTTTTATAATGCCATTATTTTTCATGATGCTTTGAAAGAAAATAAGACTCAATCCTTGCCCAAAAAGGTTTAAATCAATGTGGTGCAGTCCACAAAAATGGCAATAGAGCATGTGGGAGATGAGTAGCGAGATGGGATGAGAAAGGAGGTTCTGCTAATGGGAGCATCATTTCACACTGTTTAAGCATATTTCTTATGTGTTATGTTAAAATGTTTTTAAATGAATATAACAAATAATTATCTCTACTTTTTTTACCCAATGAGATGGTGTTGCTTGAACTAAAATGTTGACTAAAATACAGCATTAAGTTATTTTGATGATTATGCATCTTGTGAGAAATGACTGATAAGTTGAGAATTACATATATAGTACATGCCTGGAGATTTCAGAATTCATGGCTTATTTTGAGCCAGATTCTCTGGATCTGTTGAAAAGCTGTAGCACCCTAAAGAACGAACAGTGCTGGGCTTCATGGTCAGATATACGCTATCACTAAGTTACAGCTTAAAATGGTTGAAATATGGTCATGCAGCATAGGTGCCAGAATCTCTTGCTTTTATAATCCTGTGAAAATCTGTTGTTTAAACCCATCAGAATAATTATTTATGACCTTTGTTAAACACCTCAGGATATACTGCTATTCATAATTACTGGCATTTTTAAAATCTGCCAGTCTTCTTTTACAAACTCCTATTTAAGACTGGCTCTGTGGCCAAGCTTCATGATGCTATGGGCTCTGTATCTCCCAGCTAGCAGAGAGATGACAATTTCGGTTTAGGAGCATGAGTGAGTTACTGACTGCTACGGTAGATTTTCTTCCCAGCCTCTTATGACTGGCAGGTTCCAGTGGGGGCAGAGTTGTGTCCTTAAGGTGGAAGTTGTTGATGGTCAGTAAAGGAGAATGGTGTGTATGCTGGAAAGTTGTAAGAAGTGCTTTAAAGGTAGGAGTGACCCTGGGAGGGTGAGGGATGGGGAGAGGAGGAAGGAAAATTGATTGATTTAATATGAACAAATTGCTGAAAGTGCAGCAAATCCTTCTGAGCACTGGGGATAGCTTGAGTACTGCCTTGCATGGACCTGGAGCTCTTGGGCATATGCTCTAGGGGTTCTGTTTTTTAAACCATAATTATAACTTCTTAAAGAATTGTCTTAAATAATCTTTTTTTTTTTTTAATGGCAAGGTTCCCTTACAGAGGAGCAGTCAGTGGAATTCCTATCCCGTTCACATTGTCCTCTGTAAATTACAGCCTGTGTCACTTCCTGTTCAGAAACCCCATGATTTCCTTCTTGGTCATGTAGGTCAGCGGCCTAATAGGCTATGGGGTTTTGCATGTGTGGTTATAGACAGTGTGGGAAGATAGGTTGGCGTTGAATAGTTTTATAATGTTTATTTCATTGCTCAAACTGATGTAATCATAATCCATGTAAACCCATAAAACCAGATTTTTCCCTGCAACTTTAAGATACTGAAGTAGCCAAAAATAAAACTAGAAACAAGAAATGGAATCCCTACATATGTCCTCATCCAAGAATAGGGAGGAAACTGGAAATGGGATGGCAGAATAAATTAAAGAAACCCATTGTGGGGGTCGGGAGGTAACTTCATAAGTTTGAGATGGTTTAAAATATACCTGGTTTGCAGAAGCTATTGTGTGTACAGTTCTGGTCCTAACATCTTGTCATGCAGTTTCTTATTTAGACATATCAGGCAAGCAGACATGACACTAGCAGCTGCCGTGGGAGTGATGAATGCAGCCACAGGATTACTGGGGAGTGTGCTTTACTAGCTCTGTCTCTGTCTCATTGCCGCAAGCAGATGGTCTCTTGTAAGTGGCACTGACATGCTCTAATGCAAAGGGTGGAGAACAAAGAGAGAGGGGAAGATTAGAAGATGATTTAGTAGTTAAAAGAATAGCTGTAGATAGATCAAAGAGCTTTCTGTACCATCATTATACAGATACACACACATAACTGATAAAATACGTTCATGTCTAGCCCTCGATTTCAGTCATTTGTTAAATGGTAGGGAGTAGTATTGACATTTGTCTGTCCACCTCAGCAACTGCTAGTTACTTCAGTATAGTATCTATGCAAAACAGGCACTTCTGACAATGTTGCCCTTCAGTCCAGTGACTTAGAATTCTGAGTTCTATTTTCCAAAGTAGGCACTTAAGAGTCCAAGTCTCGCTGGAAGTCGATGGGACATAGGCTCCAAAGTGCTGAAAGGCCAGATTTTCAAAGCTGTTTAGGCACCTAAAGATGCAGATAGGCACCTAGTGGGATTTTCAGAAGCACCTAGGCACCTAACTTCCATGGATTTCAAAGGGCATTAGATGCCCAAGTACTTTTGACAATCCCAGTAGATGCCTATCTGCATCTTTAGGTGCCTAAATACCTTTAGAAACCTGGCCCTAAGTCACTTTTGAAAATGGGACTTGACTCGTAAGCCATATCAGTACTTTTGAAAATGTTACCCTACAATCTAAAAAGACTATTTAACAGCATGGGCCAAATTGTTGGAAGCTTCAACTCAAACCTCAGAAATTAGATGAATGATTTTTTCCCCCCTGACCAATAGTTGCAAACTTGGGTTTGTGCACGTAAGCTGCCTTTATGCATGTAAAAACCTAGGCATATGTTGACTTGCACATACAAATATAGCATAGCATGCGCATACAGCCATGTTTTTTTCACACTTTGCCCGATGATTATTTGAAGAAAAAAAAATGCACATACAGAAACTATTCTCTGTGAAATTGTCCTCCCAGATTTAAAGCTTGCATTTGAAAATGTGGCCCAGTGCGTTTGTTCCGTAAATATAAAGAATTGGTTTAATGACTTTAGGGCAAACTTTATTTAGCATTAAAATAAATATCTATCTGCTGCCTAACATATCCTTAGAAAATATTTCTGGAAGTTACACTTTCATTTATGGTAGCTAAAAAATAATCTTTGTCTATTACAGCAGGCAGTTGAAGTAGGTGATAAAGTTGGATGCAGAACTAGCTGAGTCACTATAGCTTGAAGAAGAAAAATGAATTTTCTTGTAGTATGTTCTTTAATGCAATAACCTAGAATGGTATGCGTCTGCGCACCTGTGAAATGATTGTCTGATTAACAAGTTAGGTACAATAGCCGGTAAGAATAATTAACATGGAGAGCCAATACATGTAGAAAAACAAAATGTGAAATCAAGAGTATTATAAGATAGCTAAGATTATATGTAAAATATTTGTGTCACAACCTGGCTTGCTATCGCACTGTTTGCGCACCAGTCTCCTGTGAATGGACCCAACAGCTGGGCCCCATATGCTTCTCAGCCCACTAGGTCTGGATAGAGTCAAATCACTCTTTCTGTCTCTAGAGTTCCTGGGGTACACTGGGGCTCAAACCTCTCATCTGAACCCTTCTTTGGGATGTGTGACTCCACAATCTAGCTGACCAAGACCCTGAAACCAACTTCCCCAGCCCCCTCCCAACCTCCCCAGTCATTAACACCTGGTCCCTCAAAGTTCCACATGGCTGTGGGGACTCTGGCTTCTAATTTAACCTCTTTGGGGATGATACAGCAGGGAAGCAAAGAACACAGGCTTGGCTAAGGAATTTCTTAACCACAGTCACTTTACTTGTAAAAATCCCTAGAAAGGTACAGATCTATGCAAAATAAGTAAAGTCCTGACACACACACACACCCTCCCCTAGGTTTCTCCTCTCCTCTGAGTCTGAGGTTTGTTTGTCAACATTTCAGTCTAGGCAGAATGCCTTCTGCCTCTCCAGGCATTCTGACTTACATATGGTGATGATCTGCTCCTCTGCTCAGAGAAGCACCCCCACTTAAACACAGACTCCTTTCTTTTCCCATGTGTCCAAGCTGAGGTCTAGCAGCCATGCAGGCACCTCTGTGTAGAAGATCCATTGTGCCATGGGGTTGAGCCAGCAGTTGAGAGACCATTAAAGTTGATGGCTCCAGATTGTCCTGTGATTGTCCTTTGGTGAGGTGTCAAGTATATTTCCTGGTTAGGGCGGCTATCTGAAATGCAATCCAATAATCTTACCTTTGGCAAGGTGATGTGTTCAGCACCCCATACAAAATGGAGGTCCCATTGCAAAATGGAGGTTACGATACAAAATGGAGTTCACAATTTGATACAGACATACTTGTCTCGGTTACAACTTTAAAATGCTGAGCTGTCATCTTTACAAATGGTTAGGCCTAATAAGTCTGGTCTTTTAAAAATAAATGTTTATTACACTCACAAATGTATCTAGAGCTTGTGAAAGTGAGGGAAATGAAGTACTGACCTGAGGTAGAGGTAATACAGTGCAGGCAGATGCCATACAGATTTCCTCCAATGACTCTCACTCCTGATCTTGTCAAACTGTTGCTATTCCAGTCCTGAACCTTGAACTTCACAATTATGTTGGATTGAGCAGGAATCTGTGGTGGTTTTGTGGCGTGTCCAGAACGAGGCAAATATGTTGTTGTTGTTGTTTGTATTACTGTAGCACCTAGGAGCCCTAGTCATGGACCAGGACCCCCTGCGCTAGGTGCTGTACAAACAACAAAAACACAGCTCTGCCCCAGTGGGCTTGTCATCTAAGTGTAAGACAAGAGACAACAGATGGCTAGAGACAGAAGGTGTTGTACAAGTAAACAATGAGAGACTGTTGCTCAGCATGTGGGCAGTGGTATGGTCTTAATATTAGATGAATTCATGGACTTGTACACATGGTCACGTTCTAGTCTTCGTATCCACTTTAAGCTTAATGACGAGTGTGGTTCATAAGAAACCCTAACAATGTTTTTTGAGTAGAATGAATTTAAGGAAAGTTAGGGAAGCCAAGTTCCCCTTATAAAAATATTCCAGAGCTTAAAGGAAGATGAGTTCCTCCAGTTAATTGTTTACCATTTGATCACTGAGGCAAGCACCTTGAAATATTAATAATTATGTTCACTTGGCTGAGGACTATAGGAATGGTACCTCTGTAGTGGCAATGTAAAAATGCTCTGTGTTCAGAACACGTCATAAACGATGTTTCTTCTGTTAGCTCATCAATGCCTCTGGTGAATTTGCAACTCTTTAGTTCATTCAGTGTATTTGCTTCTATAATATAGGGAGACAGAGCAGATTTGTCTCCTGAAAACAAACTGTCAAAGCTGATAGTAGACTTTATTAATATTGAAAAAAACACCCTGTGAAGATTTAAATAGATTTGTCATTGTATGTGAATTTCAGTATTCCCCTGAGCAGTGAAACACAACCTTTTCCCCAAATATACAAGTAACATGCTGAAGCTTGAGTGTATAGATTAGTGTTAAGTATGAAATATGGAGCGATATTTTTAGTCTATCCGCTCTCCTTCACAGATCTCTGCTACAAACAGTATCTGGATGAACCAGTCAATTTTTTAAGATATTTCAGAAAAATTGGAAATATAAATTCATTTTTTTGTAATTAGGTTTAGTAAGAGTGAGTGGAAGGATAACCTTATGTTTAGGGCACTAACCTAGGACGTGGGACACCTCCATTCCGTTCTCTGCTCCACTACAGACTTGTGCAAGTCACTTAGGCTTGGTCTGCCCTCAAAATTTATACTGACATACCTATGACTGTCGGGGGATGTGGAAAAAGCCACACCTGCTAGGAACATAGTTCTGTCCTTGGCTTAGCTAACGTTGTTTAGAGAGAGAAAATCGCTACAGTGGCAGAAAAACACCTTCTGTGGGCATATGCTGTGTCTACACTGTATACTTTGTTTCAGAGTAGCAGCCGTGTTAGTCTGTATCCGCAATAAGAACAGAAGTAGGCTGTAGTCTTCGAAGTGGGCTGTAGTCCACGAAAGCTTATGCTCTAATAAATTTGTTAGTCTCTAAGGTGCCACAAGTACTCCTGTTCTTTTTGTGTATACTTTGTAGTTCATATGTAACCTTAGTCTGTCTATGCCTAGGGATAAATACATTTAAGATTGTAAGGCGCTCAGATACTACAGTGATGGGGACAAAAGAAGCACCTAAAATAGACAAATACAAATAAATTGATCAAGAATAGTGGGAAGTGTTCATCTGTGAATGTGAAAAGATTCATCTCAGGGACTTGTTCCTCCTTTGTTTTTGTATTTTCTCTTGCGTTGAATAAACTGCCTGTGCTATGATTTTTGGGTCACCTTGACTTCAGGCATATTTAGGTGTAAGCTGGGAGAAGTTGTTCTTCTTTCTGTCTTTAACTATAGCTGAAGTATTAATATATTCCACATGCTGTTCCTTATCTAATGTAGATCCTGATCCTGCATATGCATTGATAGACCCACTATTGACTCCAGTTAGGTTCTGTGCAGGTTTAAAGGCTCATTTGGGTTCAGTTGCAAGATTGAGGTCTTATTCTGCAGTCCATAATCATAGGAAAGTCAGTGAGGCTATTCCTGGGAGTAAGTGCTTGCTCAGTGTGAGTGAGGATTTCAGAATTGGGCCCTTATCTTCTTCTTCTTTTTTTTTTTTTAAATAGCTCTCACATTTTTATGGAGCTTGGCATTTTTCATTTTCTAACTTGGCTGTTTTCTACATGTTAAAAGTTTTTTATCTTCTACTGCTGCTTTTATATTTTCTTTAAAATATGTACAGAGACTGTATGTGTCCATATTGTACAGAACAAAACAAATATTAACACTTTTGTTAAAAGATTAGTTGTACCCCTCCTATGCCATGAACATGCAGACTTGTGTACCAAAGTCAACTGTATCTACTAGACACTCAGATACTTTAGTAAAGCAAGGCCAATAACACTCATGTATATTAGCCACTCGAGTGAGCTCATATAGCCCCATAAATGTATTAGAAACATATTGACATTTCAAGCAAAGTGCACTCTCAAGTTCATGTCAAAGTCTACATGCATGCAAAAATTTATGAAAACCAGACTAAATTTATGGCTTTGCTTCAGCAAAGAGAACTGTTAAGATGTTTGTCAGATACAGCTGATAAAGATGCTTTGCTGGGGAACAAATGTTTGGAGAACTCACATGGCACTCCTTCCTCTCTGCTTACTGGAAGCCCATTTCTGTAATAGGCTTCTGCAGAGAAAATGAAAAGGGGGTAAAGGAGGCATATCACAAACCAAGCAGAGGACTGGCCAGAGGGTCCATTCACAGTGCTGATCTGTGTAGTCTGTCTCTTGTTCCACCCAACTCGACCCAGGAATTTCAGACATTGGCTATCTACATGGCACCCACACTACATTGGCCTCACAAAACACCTTGTCACTGAGGATTCTTTTCCTTAGACCCACTGTGGTACAAAACAATTTCAAGGGAATATCGGCCTTTTAAGGTTTGTGTGCTTGTTCAGGATTGGGACCATGGAAAGAATTTCATACAGTACCCATATTTCAGGGACAGAAACATAGTTATTTAGAATTTTAAATGAAATAACAATCTCATAAGCTTTTGAACTTGCAACCTTCTGTACCAAATCCTGCACTTTACTACTGAACTAGGCTATAATGTTTCTAACACCCAAGCAGTGCGAACATTTAGTTTCAAAACTAACCATCATGCTAAACTCAGCTAGTTTCAGGCTGAACATAAACAAGAACTACAGAGTCCAGTATTTTTATATTTTCTTTGAAATTGAAGTTGAAAATCTAAATAAAACCCTTCATTATCTGTTCATAGAAACAAAATTTTGGAGACTTAATTTCATGCTTCAGTTTGGCTTTGTAACAACATTTTTGTGACAGTCGTTCACATTGAAAGGTCTTTCTGGATCCTACAAAAGCTGAACTGAACAAAGCTACAGGCAACAGAGCAGAATAAACAAAGCAAATTGGTTTCATTTTGAATTTTAGTTTCATCATACACAGTCTATGTTCTTTGTGCCTGAATCTATGCAAACTGTCAAAGCTTTGATGAAACTAATTGAAACTGAAACTTCTCAACTCTGTTTAACAGCAGTGGGCCAAATTTCTGATCTCCTATTCACACATCTCATTGACTTTATGGGTTCCTTGGGCACACATAAGAACAGAATATGGCCCCCTGGGTAACTGCTGAAAGTTCACCTTGTGAGTTTGTGAGATATAAACTCTGCAGTATATTTCTGATACAGAAACTCCTGAATAACAAACTGCGTCCAGCACTGAATCTAAGCCCAAGCCTTGTCCGAGTCCGTGGAGGTTTACATTTGGTTTCCCAGTTAGAGAGAGAGAGGTTAGACTAGCAAAGTGTAGATCTGGATTGGGGGATTCAGATCCAGTGTTCTCATTTGTCCCCATTTCTAACTGCATAACAATTTTTTTACTGTGACTGGATTTTTTTTTTTTTTTAACAGGGTTGTTTTCCACATTCCTGATAAAGCCCTATGGACTCCTTTATTATTTTCCCTCATATACTTTCATCCCTGCTCTTGGCTCGTATTGCTACCACCATCTTTCTGGGTGAGGAAGACTGGATAGGATATCTTTTGAGGTCTATTACCACTCCCCCACAGTTTTTCAGAAAGGCTGCTGCTGAAGGCCGTTAGGGACACCCCCCCCCCCCCAACTGCTATTTAGACACTGCTGCGACTGACAATTGAATCCAGATCTCCAACAGGTCAGTGGAAAGCACTACTACTCTGCTTCCCCTGTGCCTGGAACTTAAACCATTTCTAGACACTAGACCAACAAAAGAAATTGTCAAACACTTCTCCATCCTGTTTTAATCTGATTTACCAGAAATCCCTATGCTGGGAGAAGAAAGCCACGCAAAGGTCTCCAAGTTTCAGACCAAGATAAACAGTATATTGTAATATATTTAGCACATGATAATGCAGACTACAGAAAATTATATACAGAGGAGGGGAAAAATGCTTTCCCTGGCAGGGAGGATCTGAAACATTGAGAGCCAGGGGAATGAGTATTTAGAGGGAGGAAACTTTTCAGCCTTCCTCACTATGTATTTAAAAAACAAAGCAAAACTAAAACAAACAAAAAAATCCCCACCACTGGGTCTAACAATCAGAAATAAAATTTTAAAAGATGTTTCAAAACTTTTGGCTGGGGTTTTTAAAGGTGCCCAAAGGTTTTAGGTGCTCAGATCCCATGAATATCAATGGAATTTGAGCCCCTACCTCTCTTCGACTCCTTTGAAATACCATCTTTAAAGTTTCCCTTTAAAGTGGATATTGATGTCCAAGGTTTCTGTAACCTCGTGTGTCTTATCTGAGATGCCAGTGTGAATGAATAAAAGTTTTGTAATCTGCTGTCTTTATACAATGAGTGGTACTTCTGTAAGGTTTCTGAGATTCTTCTCTCACTTAGACTTGGTCTAGACTTATAAATTAGATTGACCTTGCTATGTCACTCAGGGCTGTGAAAAATGTTGTGCCCAGAATGACGTAGCTAGATTGACTTAACCTCTACTATAGACCCAGCTCTTCCACTGACCTAGCTTCCGCTTCTCAGAGAGATGGATTAACTACATCAATGGAAAAACCCCTTCCGTGGATATAGGAAGCATCTACACTACCTCAGCATTACAACTGAGTTGCTGCAGCACTTGTAGTGTAGATAAAGTCTTAGCATTGCGTTGAACCAAATGGTTTCTATTAAATGAGCAGCACAGTTCCATTTTGTCCCAGTTATATTATGCAAGACTTTGACCTGCTCTGTGTAAAAAGACATCAGAAGTGAAGCTGTGCTAAAGGTATTGTTCACAGAGGTACACACCAACTTTTTCATGGGTTTGGCAGGACCCAGATTTGCACCATCAGATTTTAATTTGGTGGTTTTCAATGAGCAAACTCCAAAACTGGAGCAAAATGAACACCAAAACTCAAAGTTGAACCCTAGTGATAGCTACTGAGTTCCCTTTAGTTTTAACAAAAACTTGGCTCTGCTTTGCTTAAAACTAGGCTAGGGTAAGCATCTGTGATCTGTAGCAAAATGTTAGCAAACGTGGTCTGAGTTTCATCTAAATCAAGTTGGAATTCCCCTAATTTTATTGAATTCTTTTCAGGTAGCTGTACTCAGGAGTCCATTTCAGTGAGACATTTAAACATCTGAAAACGTTCTCAGTGGTGAAAATGAATCTGTAAATCTTCAGTGTTAACTGCTGTTTTGTTCATGTAGAGTATGCTAATTGCAGTGTCAGATGCAGGGTTTGGGGGCTACACTTAATTTATATTTCTATAAATTAGAAAATTCAAAGTGACCTGCTTTGTACACACTGTGCTCGAGTGTAGTGTCCAGGCCATACCAATGCGGTGTTCCTGATAACTTCATATTGTTCTTTTTTCTCTTGTACACTAGAAAGCTAGCACCTGTCAGTGAAATCTGTTTATCCTGCATTCACTTGAGACAAATGTCTAAAAATCAATCCTGGCAGTGAGTGTGAAGTAACGTTTTGAAGAGTTCTGGATTCTCATGGTGAGGTGCAAGCTGTAATTATTAAAGGGGATTAGGGAACACAGCTGGTGAGCAGATGGAATGTTTGTAATTTCAAAGCCAAACTCAGCCATAATCCAAAATGTGCACAAAGTCTGTTTGCTTCTTTACTAGCTCATTTCTTTTTCTCCAACTAGGATCATAACTCAAGTCAAATTTGGCCCTGAAGATATGTTCTACTTAATAGATTTCTAATTCAGATAGTCATAGTTTATTTTTTTTTAATTAATTAAATTAATGGAGATATCCCATCTCCTAGAACTGGAAGGGACCTTGAAAGGTCATCGAGTCCAGCCCCCTGCCTTCACTAGCAGGACCAAGTACTGATTTTTCCCCAGATCCCTAAATGGTCCCCTCAAGGATTGAACTCCCATCCCTGGGTTTAGCAGGCCAATGCTCAAACCACTGAGTTATCCCCCTCCCCCCCCGGGGGGACTGTCGTGTAATTTAGACTTGCAATATCATTAATTTGGGTAGTTGTTAATGAACTGTGCTTCCCATCAGCAGGATAGTATTTTGGCTTAGGCTTCCTGTCCAGCCATGGATGTTGTGGCTGGGTGAAAGGGAGCAGCTTCCCACCACACTCCTTGCTGTGGCCCAGTGGCTTCTTACAGTAATTACTGAAACAGAAAAGTAGCTCTGAACCTGGTAGCTCTGTGCGATGTACCTAATCACTCTCTTTTCATACAGCACCCATTGCTGTGGTATTCTCCTCACTGCCTGACTTCTGACTCTTTGCAAGACCAACATTGCAATGCCACTGTGATATATTTTCTTGCATTTTGAGTCAATCAAATTCAATCCACGTGGGTTTCAGTGAACCCAAATGGTGAAAGTGAAGTTCAGTTGTAACCTCTTCAAAACCTCCCGTTTTCATCTGGTATTATTTTGAAGCAGTCTGAAATCGAAGACCTCATGGTTTTTCATAAAAAAAGCATCGAGTCTCTCAGGCTGACTTTGAAACAGGACCAAGGTTCATTCAAAAAGTTTGCAACTCATTTGATGAGTTGTTAATGAAACCAGTAGAGTTGGTTGGGAACTGAAACTTCCATGCCGTGGGAAATTCTGACATTTTGGAGAGAAAAAACTGGTCTGAATCAGAACAAAAAGCCAAAATTTTGAAATTTTCTATAAAACAAAAATTCTGAAATACTTCATTTATATTCTAATAAAATGTTAATATAATGCACAGAATATTCCAATATTCCATTATTAACATTTTAATAAGTCAAAACAAGATTAAGTTGAAACAAAAATGTTTTGACTTTTTCCCGCTGTAAATTTTTGACCACATTTACATAGTGCTGTGAAAATTTCATTACAACAAAAGTGCATTTTACACTGAAAAACTATTCTATTGTAAGTTTTTCAACCAGCTCTAACATAGGAGGCTTTGCATGGTTTCATTGTGAGTATTTCATACAGGTTAAGTGGAGCACTTACAGACCCTCTGGTAGCTAATGAAGTAAGCTTGGGTAGTGTTAACTAGAGCCCGATATTGCTGTGGGCGGTTGTAAACAAAGCAAATACTTTTCTGTAGTGCTGCCTATAAGAAATCAGCAAACTGTAATAACACCAAGGTTGATCGACAGTTTGCGCTAACTGGAAAAAAAACAAAAAAACCTCTCAAATGACATCAGAACCATCAAGTTGCATGCAGAACTAATCTGTGCAAGCATTTGATTTTATTGTAATTACTCTTGTACTCACTATGCATCCATCACATTGTTTCTTACATTTGGTTGCCTCTTTCTTCATATTGGACTGTAAGATCTTGAGGGGGGAGGAAGTGTTTTTTCCTGTGTGTTTCTACAGCTCTTAGCACAGTTGGATCCTGATCATGACGGTAGCTTCTGTGCTCTATGATAATATAAATCCCAGGAAAAAACCTATGTTAAAATGGAGTTACAGTTGAGAATATATATCAATTTTAAGGAAATTATGGGGATGTTGTATGCATCTCAAACTCAAATGTTATAAACCCAGGAAATATTGAGTTAAGGTTACCACCCTCAAAAGAAATCCAAACATCTGCAGGCACCCAAACAACCTTTATTTTGCCCTTTACTGGTGTCATGTAACAATTACATTTAAGATGGTGGTGTATTTGTGGTCCCAGATTAGGTTAGTGATTTTTCTAAAGACACATTTTGAATATTTTCCCCCTCATGACATCACTAGCGGGCCATAGTTAAGGGTGCTTTTCTAAATAATGCAGCTTTTAATTAATTTTAACTCATTAATTAACCAATTTACTTGTAAATTCTCAGAAAATTCATTCTTTATTCAAAGAGTAAATGCTCTAAAATTGGGGAGCTTACGTTGTAGTTTTCATATATAACAGATGTTGAATCCCTACTATAAATGCAAAACAGAACTCATCCTTAACTGTAGAGTCATGACTAGCTCTTGCATAATAATAATAAAAAAATAACAACTTTGCTGCCTTAAAATATTGTTAGTTTTAGGCTTTCCGTGTTTTTCCATTCTTATTGCCCGTTTCTTGATATTATTATTGAAGCAAATGGATCTGTCAGCCTATCTATCTTTGCATTTATTCAGTCTGTGACCATCACTGTAATATCTGAACACCTGGATCATTGATCATTATTTTTGCGATGGTGCTACATTTTAGTAGTCCTCTGAACTGGTTATTTAACTACAGCTACTGTGCACAAAGAAGTCACTTCTGTACCACTACATAAATGTGTACCACAGAGACAGACCCTAGAAGATGCCACACGCTTCGAAAGAGAACTGCTGGTATAGGGCCAAAAGTGTCGAGGGTAGCAACAGCATAAGCAAGTCTTCTGGAAACTGACTCCATACAGACAGACCAATTGTTATAGTGGAAGAATACTGCAAACAGCTGTAATGATTAATCTCATCAATATATTCACTCCCGTTCTGGACCCACACTGTTTCCCTACACCAATGTCATTGTCAGCTGCAAAAATAACTTAACGTGCGTTTCTGCAGCAAAGAAACAATTGCTGCAGAATCCATTTTTATTCCAGTGTTTAAGCACCCTGAATGTTAAATTCATAGATGAGAAGAATAAAAAGAAGAAACAGCATTTTCCTATAAAAACATTTTACTGGACCAGCAATGAGTCATGTGACTATCTATCTAGCCTTTAGAATAACAATAGAGCTCGCTTAGCTAGCCAGCCAGCCAGCCCTCAAAATGACTAAGAAATGAGGTTTTGTGCATGTTCTCAACATGATCAGCACTAACTTATAAGTAGGAATGTTATTGAAATGGTTCTTCCTACTTCTCAGAATTCCTCATTTTTTACCCCATTTTATTCATACAGGTTATCTCAACTAAACTTTAAACTCTAATGAAAACGAGGTTATAGGAATGTTGTTTATGAAGGAATCCACAATATTTTAAGCATTCCCCCTGCCTTTG
Organism: Trachemys scripta elegans; assembly: GCF_013100865.1. Classification (NCBI taxonomy): domain Eukaryota; kingdom Metazoa; phylum Chordata; order Testudines; family Emydidae; genus Trachemys; species Trachemys scripta. The sequence goes on from NC_048306.1 coordinate 89,379,284, forward strand.
TCTCCCTTTTTTGTGTCTCATTAGAGGAGTTGGATTCACAAAGTGAACCCTGCTCTTTGATGCTAAGGTTGGAAGTCAGCTGAATTAGCATGGGTAATGCGGCTCCTCTCAGTGACACCAGTTTCTAACACTAGTTGTTGTCAGGGGCCTAGTTGGTTGGGAGGGAGCAAGTGAGGCCAACTCTAGGGAGGCAGGCTCATAGGCTCCCCAGCTGTGTGAACAGCCCTTATTTGTTGAACTTTGGCAAGCATGGGCTGATATTTGCAAGTATATCAAACTTCGAACCCAAGGTGGCTTTGAATAAGAACATAAGAACGGCCATACCGGCTCAGACCAAAGGTCCATCTAGTCCAGTATCCTGTCTACCAACAGTGGCCAATGCCAGGTGCCCCAGAGGGAGTGGACCAACAGGCAATGATCAAGTGATCTCTCTCCTGCCATCCATCTCCATCCTCTGACAAACAGAGGCTAGGAACACCATTCCTTACCCATCCTGGCTAATAGCCATTAATGGACTTAACTACCATGAATTTATCCAGTTCTCTTTTAAACGCTGTTATAGTCCTAGCCTTCACAACCTCCTCAGGTAAGGAGTTCCA
>NC_048306.1:89384457-89445644 GCF_013100865.1 Trachemys scripta elegans
TGGGCAGCCTCTTACCTCTGCATTTGTATAGTGCTTTACTGCCTTTCATGTTGTTTTAGCAAACTCAAAGGCTTTACAAGGTTCCTTGCCAAGCAGATTGTTAGTTTTGGCTGCAGAGCTCTTTTTAATCCAGACCAAGTTTTGGGCTCCTATGAAGTTCATTTTGACTGTGCAGTCTGATTTTTTTTTCCTGTGCAAATATGCAGATTTGCAGATTATTTTGCTATCTTTTGTTGTTTGGTCATAAAATAGCTGTTATTGTGTATAATAGAGTGGATTATCAAAGGCTTTTTTGGCCATTTATGTTTGTTTCTGAAGGTTAATAAAGAATAAGTCTTTCAGGTTCAGTATAGACAACCTTGTGCCTTTCCCTTTCTTGGAACCCTATTTCAGAGGAAAGTATTTCCTGCCTGGCATAGGGCATCAGTAATGGGATACAGAGCCTTTCACCTCTAGATCACAGGTTTGAATCCCAACTATGCCAGTAACTGTTGAAAGTTGTAACAGTCTGTGGCTTCTGTGAATTATTAGTCTTTATTCAATTCCCAGAGGATACAGAGACCACCCCAACAATTGGCATTCCTGTTAGCTGCCTCACAGGTAAACTGAAGTCTGAAGGATAGAAAGACACAAATGCTCTTTCCCTCTCTGGATTTTCTAGAGCCGGCACTGAGGCACGTAGCAGGAGAAGCTGTCTGTGGTTGAAGAGAGGGCTTCAATTTGTAGTGCTGTCAGCCTGTCACTTTTCGTTAACACTGAATTCACTTAAGAGGGAAAAATAAATTCATACTTTCTTTTGTTAACTGTGTTGAGTTTTAGTCTCTTACTCCTCCTAGCATTAGAGAAGCCAGTTGCCATGATTTAAGGGAACCTTTTATCTCAGAGGAGAAAACTTGCACCAGCAAATTCCAGATCACTTCACTTCACAGCTGGCACCAATGAGGATTTCTCATGGGTCACTGTTATTTTTTAAGAAAGCTCAGTATCCTAACTTCCCACCCAGCTGCTCTGCATATCTTGGCTAGGACCGGGGTAACCCCTGGGATTTTCTAACCCATGTGGTGTTTGTGGCAACTGGTGGTGGTGGTAGTGGTGGTAATAGTAGTAGTAGTAGTAACTTAGTGATCTTTTCAGAAGATACCTTCTCTGAATGACTCCTCAGTTCATCAGACTGGCAGGGTAGCTTCTGACTCCTTGCCAGAGTGTGCCATCGCTCCTGAATACTGATGAAGGGGGGAGAGAGAGACAAGCACAGATTCAAGTGACAGAAAATAAATTAGGAGAACCAAGAGAAAGAAAATAAGAATCTGAGACCCTCTTTTCTCCTAGAAATGGTTACTTTAGTTTGTCCAAGTTTGTATCTGAAACAGCACAAAAGAGAATCCCACAGAGAAGTGGGAGTTGAGAGTTCTTGGCTGTGCCACTGTCTCACTCTGTGACCTTGGGTGATTCACTTAAGCTCTGTCTTTCCATTGTCCAGATTGTAATAAGGGAATAATAGTAACCCACTATAAAAGCACTATGCAATATAGCAATTAAAAGAAATAAATAAATGATACCATTAGGTTGTGGTGGTACTGTCATTATTATTCATCACAGAGTGTTGAGGACATTGCATTATAGCAGTAACTGTTGGAGCTTGGGGACGGAGTTAAAAATAACTTGCAATTCTTCTTCTTGACAGCTCACACAAATGTTATTTTCAAATGCTATATCTGTACCTGCATTCCCATAGGTAAGAGATTTAAAAGGACTTCCCAATCTCTGTTTGTCTTTCTCTAATCAGAAAGTGCTGTCCCTTGGTGTTTGATAAGTACTAAGTACCATGAAGGCAACTCCAGTCAGAGAAGTTATAAATACAGAAAAGGATAGGCAGGGGAGAGTTTGTAGTGATCTACCATATATATATATATATATATACACACAAATATGAAAAATATGTCCCAATCAGAAGAGGTAAAGAAAAGAAAAAGTCCCAGGAGCAAGAATTGTAAGAACAGAGGTAATGCTTGTCAAAACAACAGACTTTCACATTTATTCTTTAGTTCTGTGCTCACCAACCTTAATGCATGACTGGGGAGACAACTCTTGGAATTAAACAAGGCAACATGTAGGAAAAGCCATTGCTTTTGCTTTTGCAGCCTGGTATTTCACAATTAGAAGGAATGACAAAAATCATCCTTTTATTGAAGGCAGTGGAGTTATATCAGGGAAGATTTTTGTTCATGATTTTTTATGGTCACATACTGCATTCTAAGCTGAAGCTATACTCTGTAAAGTGTAATGAGATGCAGCATAGCACTGTATATAATGCTCATATACTAGAAACAACACAATAGAGTAATTTCATTTCAAAATCTCTTCCTATTTTATTCTTGGAAAATCTGAATGTTTAACCCGTTGGTCAGCGTGTGCTGAATGTTCCCTCTTTGACCAATCCACAAAGGATGAGTCTGTTATATCATCAGCTGTAGGTTGGTTCTTTTTGGTTCTGAAGGGGGAAGGGATAGCTCAGTGGTTTGAGCATGGCCTGCTAAACCCAGGGTTGTGAGTTCAATCCTTGAGGGGGCCATTTAGGGATCTGGGGCAAAAATCTGTCTGGGGATTGGTCCTGCTTTGAGCAGCGAGTTGGACTATATGACCTCCTGAGGTCCCTTCCAACCCTGATATTCTATGATTCTGAAGATCCCCAGTTCAAACCCTGATGGCCACTGTAACATATCCACACATGGGAATGTGCAAAGAGAGATCTATACCTTTATATACCCTGCATGTAGTCTGACTACTCAAACAGGTTGCCAACACAATTTAAAAGGGTCCTTTGAAAATGTAGCCCTTAGAAACTACACACACTTAAATATGTTGACTGACACGGGCCTCTAAACACTGTTTATTTGTAGATTACTTTAGTGTGACAGATATATCCACATTACAAAAAGAAAAAGATGAGTGGCCACATTCATAAATCTTTACACACACAGTTCATGAACCCATGTTTAGCGAGCCCTTATTTCCTTAATGCAAGTATCAACCTTTACTTTATACGCCCAAAGATCTTGCAGACTTCTGTTGTATAATAGTGTAGTAGAAGCTGTCCAAAAATAGAAGACTATTTCTGACACAGAAAACTAGCTAAAAGGGTCAAACATGTAGCTATTCATTATAGTGGGAGAAAAGGACTGGGGCATAAGTTGTCTGCCATACAAGCAGATCTAACTTGTACTTTATCCATTTTTGTGGGTTATGTCACTGTTTAATTTGGTGTTTCTTCAAAAACAACCAGCTGCAGCCATGTGTGATACTCTGCATCTGTTACTGTCTTTGTAAGACACAAAGCACTTCCTTGAGATGTAAAACTGATGCAATATAGACTTTGTACTTGCATTTTACAAAGAAAGCTCCGTTTTGCCTTCTGATGGACCAACTGCATGTTCAGAGCAGGAATTGACTCCATTTTTTAGCCAGTAAAGTAGGAGGTTGTTATTGCTGTGTTCCGGCAGTAGCAACGAATAAGTGGAAAAGAACAAAACCACTTACACACTCCATTTGACCCTTGCATCCAGCATTTCATTCCACTTGCAGAGGCAACCAATAGCCTTCTTTGCACTTTTCTAATTTACGAAAAATATCAAAACTGAAGATATATTTTTTTTAAATTATATCCACTTTAATTTGATCAAAAATAGCCCTAACAGGCGTATCTCTCGTTGTGCTTGTTTGAATTCCCTGCACATCAGCTTGCTCGCAAGCCTGATACTTGCCCATATTGTAGAATACTTTTAGTTTCATTAAGCACTGGGCAGAGCTGCATAAAGTGAATTAAAATAAGAATCGCTTTATCCTTTCGGGCCTGATCCTGTTTCCACTGAATGGCAAAATATTGACTGTGGTAAGTGGAGGAGCACTGAGGGTACGTCTGCACAGCCCCAATGGCGTGAGCCCTGCGAGCCTGAGTCAGTTGACCTGGGCTCTGAGGCTTGTTGCAGTGGTTGTCTTTTCTTTTTCTTTTTTGTTGTGCAGACATACCTTGAGTAACCGGAAAGCTCTGAAGCGCATCCATAATTCCATCCCCATTCAGGACAGCACTTAAGTGTCCAACTCTTAAGCGGTTGCTTAAGCCCCATTGTGTTCAATTGGAGCTAGGCATGTGTATAAGTGCTGTCCCGAATAGGAAGGCTGTGTTGAGTTCTGGAAAACATATGCTTGCACTTTTAACGTTTGTTTCTTGCTGTCTTCAAGCATTTAAGGAATGTCCTTATTTAGGACATCATCGGCATAGGTCATGGGTTTCAAACCAGAGTGCCTACAGTTAGACTCCTAGAGCCATTTTGAGGCACCTAAGTAGAAATCGCCTGATTTTCATACGTTCTGAGGAATCCCAGCTCCCACTGGAAGATGTTGGTGCTGATCACCCTTGTCAATCAGACCACTTATTTCAGTGCCCAAACTGAGATGCTTAACTTTGAGCTCTCAAATTTGAAAACTATATCTATTGTCATTGTGTTTCATAAGATGTATATTAGCTTCTGTATCATTGCAGAGCTCAGAAATGTTTAATATTTAGAATTGAAAATGCAAACACAAGCATCTATCGAAATAGTTGGCAATAATCCCTGACCATGGCTTAACCCCCGTACTGTTTTGGGATCTAACTGATCCCAATGCATACAAAAGTGTAAACAAAAATTTTTGTGCTGAACCAGTCTCTCTTGATACATTAATTATTCTCAAACTAAGGCAAAGTCAGTCTTTCCACACTGGTTTTATCATCCTACCTATTGTATTTTTTGTGTAGCAAAAAAAAAAAACACTGAAAGGGTAAGAAGGTCAGATAGATGCCTTAATGTTAGTCAATGGGGAGAATGGAAGTACTACACTGCTAAGGTCTTTGGTGTTCTCTTGGACCCCAAACACATACAAAAACTTAAATAAAACATGAGAGACAAACCACTGTCTCTTCTTTCTTTAATTATTCGCGAGCGATGATGAGGACAACCTATTAGCATTGGTTTTGTCTGCATACCTGTGGTGATTTTAGTTTAGTGAAAAAAGTCACTTAAAAGGTATTGGGGTGAGTTAAACTGCAAATTAATTACTCAGGTATTCCAGCATCAGCAGAGATGACTGGTACCTGCTGATAGCGGGGGAGATGGACAACGTAAAGGTTTCCCCCCCACACCCCAACAGCTTGAGTCACGCCCCTCCTCTTACCCTTAGCGGGCCCTCCCTGCAGCTCCCAGCTGTTTGCTGCTACCTTTCCTTGCAGCTGCATCTTGCAGCTCACCAGTTTCACGAGCTGCCACCTAGGGAGCGGCTCGGCTGGCAAACCCTGACGGAATTCTGGGAGAGGAGGGGCAAGTGACCCTGCGTGTCCTCCCCATGTGTCACCTCTGACAGTTTTTATTTTGAGGCAGCAGCTAGGATATGATTACATTAATCTTTCAGCATAGTTTTTATCATCATAATTTCAGTGGTTTTTGTTTTTCAAAAGCAATGCACCAAAAGGGTCTGCGGGAAGAGGGGGGTCTGTCTCTGAGACTGCAGATAACATTTGCCTCATGTATCATCACAATTGTGCAGCAAATTGAGTTTCTTTGAAGATAACATTGTCATTCCCAGATTTTCTGGGAAGCCTACACTTGCTAGGGAGTTTCTGGCAAAGATACCCATCAGAAACATTTTTCTAGCAAGCCCACACTTGACAGATGCAGTTGTAGGCGCAAAGACTAGTGTGCTGGGTACTGATCCAGAGCCTAAGAAAAGGAAAAAATGTTACAGCTGTCCAAAGAACAAGACAGAAAAACACATCAAAAACATGCAACGTGTAAGAACTTTGTGCGTTCAGAACATATTATCTATTTGCTCCATTTGTTCAAAGTAGTAAGCCATTTACTGCCACTTTACTGTGTGCCTTTTATATTGTTGCTGTTGCTATCTGTTTTCAAAGTCGAAACATGAAGCCAGTTAGATCCCAACACCTATATAGGTTTCAGAGTAGCAGCCGTGTTAGTCTGTATCCGCAAAAAGAACAGGAGTACTTGTGGCACCTTAGAGACTAACAAATTTATTAGAGCATAAGCTTTCGTGGACTACAGCCCACTTCTTCGGATGCATACAGAGTGGAATAAATATTGAGGAGATATATATACATACATACAGAGAGCATAAACAAGTGGGAGTTGTCTTACTAACTCTGAATAGTGTGTAGTTTTTTTAAAATGTGTTTGATCATGGGGTCGGTTAGACCCCAGCACAAGTACTGTGTAGTGTGCTTCTGAATCTAGGAAAGTTTTAACTTGTTCATAGTTTTATAGTTCACTGGTTAATAAAGTCAGTTTTAAGTGGGGTTTCCCCCCAATTTTGATGTGCAAAGGGGTCTCCAAGACCCCAATATGGAAATATTTGGGTTATTTTGGGTCCAATTTGGAGGTTAACTCTGCTTATATTTAGACTGGCACAGCTGTTTTGAAGAAAAGGTTTCTGAGTGTTTCCTTAATAAGCATATAATTATAATGGGCCCTAATTCTGGCTGATTTTGAAAATGGCTCCAATGAAAGTGCACAATAGCACAACAAAAGCAGTATTACCCTGGCCATGTTATGACAACAGGCCCCACTCTTAGTGATTATTTCTGCTAGCTGCGGCATACTTCTCATGGTTTGGGGATATCATTCCTATCACCAGGTTAAGAGGTGTATACCTACAGATGCTGACTGTTCCCTATGATCCCTTGGCCCTGTCCTGCCATGCCATGGATTGCACTCTTGTGACTGCTGTTGTGTGTGTTCTCTCTATAGATTGGAGCCAGACTGGAGAGGAAAATTGCCTACTAAGTTTCTGGCTCATGTGTGCACCTATGGCAGCCAGAATGTAACTGTAATTTAATAATTGCAATATCGTTGCTATTTTTTCTGTGTTCTGTTCTCATGTGTGAATAATTGTTTGCTCATTCAGTTCTAAACATCTCAAAGATTATAGAACAGCCATCTCTCTGTGTTAATTTCCTGTGAGTCTCTTGCTTTGATATCAAAAAGGGCTTAATTAATAGTAGTTAGAAAATTCTCAAGGAGGCATATGGTATATTGGGGAGTTTTGTGTCTTTCAAATTGTAGCTTGCACTTTATGTGACTGATAAAAGATCGTTACTAGTATTTGAGCTGCTCACAGCCCCAGTAAATCTGGAACAAATTCTGAGAAAGCATATTGTGTTATGACTGGCGTATCTGCAAGCGTGGTGCTGTGCTTGAAAACGAGACATAAGGTTTGCAAGGCATTCATGCTGATGTCATTGCATTGGCATGGAGGGGCTGTTGAAACAGTAAATACTTTCTATAGCCAGCAGCTAAGTATCCACTGGACCTCTTCTTTTTCTGTAAAGGAAAAAATGCAGAACAAACCTAAAATCAGTAAACTGTCTTTATGGTGAGAAATTTTAATTAGTTTAGGGCTTGTAGCTATTTCAAACATTGTGCATAAACAGCTGCTATTTGAGCAAATGTGAAAGCCAGTATTTGTGGAAAGTTTAATCTTTGATATATATTTTTCAGTATTTTTTTAAACTTGCCTTTCTTTATAAAGCACTGTTGGAATGGCAGAAGAATTATTTGTACTGTACATGCAGGAAGAAGCAGGGATTTGTGCTAACAGAAATCTGTAGGCTTCAGTTCAGCAAGAACTAGCTTCCAGCATTAATAATCATCTCCCTATATTCTTGGGGGAAATTCACTCTTGGTGAGTTTGGGTGGGTCAGAATCAAAACCCCAAACTTTGGAGGCCGGGGGAACAGAATGTGAGCCTAGATTCAGATTTTACAGCTGGTCCCTTTACTATAAAAGGTCAAACCAAAACCCCAAATCCAAACAACCCAGAACTTGGGAGTAATTCAGGATTTGGATTCGGAATCAAATTTTGTAGCTTGGGACTATCCATAGCATCTCATAGGCATTCAGAATTATCCCCTTTTCATAAATGATAACTGAGGATTTTATATTGTCCTCTGGAGGGTTCCACTGAGCACTCACAGAATCCTTCAACTTCCTGCTATGATGGACAGTTTTGCCATGACAGATGTAGGAAACAGATGAGAAGTAGAAAAGCTTTTAAAAAGACAATGATCCAAAGTGTTGGAGTGAGCTCTTCCCTGACCTTCTGTTGCTAATGTCAAACAAGGAGAGCAGTATATGCCAGCTACTTGGCCCTGTAGTTCCTAGCATTAACGTGGAGAGATTGACGTGCACAGCTTTCATTTGCTGACTTCAGACAGGCCAGGAAGAGTGAGAAAGAGGTCAGAGATTAAAAACAAACAAAACTGGCCATTGGATTCCCTTAAACAAATGGGCATACTCCCAATTTCTCAAGCAATCACGGGTAATATTTTTGTCTTAAAAATTTGCTGGCCATTAGAAGCAGGGTTTGTGATCCCCCTTCCATACCATACTTGCAGTCATTGCACGATACTTGTACTCCTCAGCCTAAAAGGCGGAAGCTACTCTACTAGCACAGCACAGCCCAGCCATGGTTAGGTGTTTTACACCTGCATGAGCTGGAGATTGTGGCCTCTGGGTTGAGAACTCATTTTTGATGTGCTCTGTACTACCCCGTGTCATTATTCTTCCTAAGGCCTTCTGTTAATGGGGGCTGAATGCAGCCCCTTCTAGAGACTGGCAATGCCGTTCTGCAGCTAGCCAGAGGGAATCACTTAGAATCATGCAAGATCCTCTTTTTCTCCCCATCATGTACTGTCTCCAAAGGGCTCCCAAGGTTCCTTGTTGGGCCAGGAGAAAGAGCTCAAGTTTGATACTTGAGTATGTTGTTAGCAAAGAGACTAGCTCCATCTGGTGACAAACAGGACCAGCATCCTGCTGAGGGAAGTGTGACTGGTTGGATCACAGAAACCCCCTTGGGAGCTGCTATCCGATGTGCAAAGACTACCCCTGCTCCTGTTTTCCCTGCCAGCTCAGGACTCCAGCACCCTGTCTTGCTGAGCAGACACTCCCATCTGGCTCCAGACACAGACCCCGGGTCTGAATCACTTGTCCCAAAGCTGCAAGTTTACCTGAAAACAGCTCACAGAAGTGTGCTTGTCTTTAGCACTCAGATGCCCAACTCCCAATAGAGTCTAAACCCAGATAAATCCGTTTTACCTGACATAAAGCTTATGCAGGGCAAACTCATAAATTGTTCGCCCTCTATAACATTGATAGAGAGAGATGCACAGTTGTTTGCTCCCGCAGGTATTAATACATACTCTGAGTAAATTACTAAATAAAAAGTGATTTTATTAAATACAGAAAATAGGATTTAAGTGGTTCCAAGCAGTGACAAACAGAACAAAGTGAGTCACCAAGCAAAATAAAATAAAATGCGCAAATCTATGTCTAATCAAACTAAATACAGATAATCTCACTCTCAGAGATGTTTCAGTAAGTTTCTTCTCCGACTGGACACCTTCCAGGCCTGGGCACAATTCTTTCCCCTGGTACAGCTCTTGTTCCAGCTCAGGTGATAGCTAGGGGATTCTTCATGATGGCTCCTCTCTCCCCTTTGTTCTCTTCCACCCCTTTATATATCTTTTGCATAAGGTGGGAACCCTCTGTCCCTCTGGGTTTCCACCCCCCTCACTGGAAAAGCACCAGGTTAAAGATGGATTCCAGTTCAGGTGACATGATCAAGTCACTGCAAGACTTCATTACTCACTTGCCAGCACACACATATACAGGAAGACTCACAGGTAAACACAGCCATCTGCAGACAATGGGAGTCATCAAGATTCCAAACCATCATTAATGGCCCACACTTTACATAATTACAATAGGCCCTCAGAGTTATATTTTATATTTCTAGTTTTAGATACAAGAGTGGTACACTTATACAAATCGGATGATCACACTCAGTAGATTATAAGCTTTGTAATGATACCTAACAAGAGACCTTTTGCATGAAGCATATCCCAGTTACGTTATATTCACTTTTTACCATATTTTTCTACAACTATCCCAGTTACATTATATTAACTTATCATGTTTTTATAAAACCATATAGACTGCACAACGTCACAGGAAGGATCCATGATCTCTCTAGTTCAACATAGACTAGTGTAGCCCAGAAGGATGTGGATGATCATATTTGTTATTGAACAGACCTCAATAGCCCACAGAAGCCTGATAAGAATTCATCTGGTTCATCAAATAGTAAACGAAAAACCTAGAGAAATGCTATAAGAACTGTCACCTCTGTGAGTGACTTTGTCCTTTTATTATAATATAATAATTAATAATAAATTAAATATCACTAATTGTTTTTATTAAAAAGTTGTTGCTGTTTTGCCATATGTCAGTTCCACTGGTGTTGTGTTACTACTTGACTTTCATGTGCATCTCTATTGTCCATTGTCTCTTTAGTTTATATTTCCTCCCATTTAAGGTGTATGATCTGTCATCATCATTATCATTGTCCCTGAATGCAGCGTGGTGCCTTTTAAACCTTCCAGGCATCCACTTTATATAGTATAGTGATCTGAAAGTTCATATGATGAACAGCTCTTCTCTCTCCTTGTATATGGTGTTGCAATTGTTTCCTTTCTTAAAAGACAGAATGATTTATGGTATTAGCAGCAATGGAGTAAGCCTAAGGTAACTCATACCTTCAAAAGTGCAGGGATCATGAATGAATGATGCAAACATCATGAATGGAATATGCAGATGTCCTCAACTAGGCGTGACATTTGTATGTTCTTTGCATTAAGTTTGTGAGTCTTATATTTTTCCTGCACAATCCTGGCACTTTTGCTGATATGAGAAAGGACTGCAATGCATTCTGTATCCCATGGTCTGCCTGTTTAAATATTTGCAGAACACCCTTGATGTTGAATGTTTAAATGAATGTTCAAAAATGAAAATTCTTCCTTGGTTTATTAAACCGACATAAAAGCAGATTTGGAATTGGGTTGTAATTTGAGCGTGGGACTAACTGCCCTGAGAACATTGTCTGTTTAACAGCACAAGTAATGGCAGTGCAAGTTTCAGTACATTTCCCTGCCAGTGTGTGCCTTAGTGCTTCAAACCAGAGAAACAATTGGAAATGTAAAAAAAGGCAAATCGATCTCTGATACTCATCAGACCTTGATCCCTGAAACTGTCAGTGTGCAGGGGTGTCATTAGCACTAGTGTTGGTGGTTTGCAGTCTTTTGTACTGGAATGCTTTGCTGCGGATGACACCAAATGATTGCACTCTACAGCAAAATGTCAGCGGTGGGGGTCAGCGCTACTTTTGTGATTAAATAAATTAATTTTTAAATGTTCTGTGAGTACCCTCAGGGTGGGAAAAACATCTTGCCATCAGAACCTTCCATACCCAGTGCTGAGCATCAGTGGTCCTTTAAAGAGCTAGCTGTTTGGTCATGTGGATTAAATTCATTCATAGGTGAATCACCTTGCCACTTCTCATCTCTCCTGAGTTACATCGACATTGGTCTTTTTACTTGCCTGAGTTCTCTGAAGAAGTTTTTTACTTGCTTCCAGCTCTAAACTGACCTCTACCGCATGTGGACAATCATGATGACAGGCATTGTGCATCTGGCATCAAGCCGTTCTGAGCCTGGAAGAGTGTGGGTGGCTGAGGTAGCAGACGTGTGCACGTGTGCAGACTATGTACTTAGTGAACTGGAATCAAAAGCTTCCCTAGGATCAGGGATATGTTAACTTTGGTTAGAAAACTGATGCCTTTACATTTTTGTCATTGCTGGGGATACCCTACTCTCTTAGGTCTCGTTATTCAGCTCCAGGACTTGGAATGGCTTACGCCTGCAGCCCTTTGTCTGCAAGGCATCAAAAAGGGCTTAGTTACTGTACAAAGCTATCATTTTTCACAAGGAGAGGGAAGTGAAATTTCATTGAGCTTTAGGGTTGATTTTCATCTCTTAGTTAGGGTGCCACAGATAGAACCCTTGCTAGAAAGCAGACTGAGGAGAGAAAATTCAGCCCACATGTTCAGGATTTAAGGTCAAGAAAGATTCAAACTTAGCTTCTGGGGCAGTAATTGAGGGTGACGTAATGACCATAAAATAAACTTTCAGTGGCATAGTAACAACATTCTCTTACCCACTGTAGGCGTAGAAGCAGTTTCATACTGACATTCTTTAGAGATGGGCCCACAGCACTGGTTCTGAACCCCTTCAGAATTTTCAGATCTGGATCCAAATTTCGTGGCTCGGGGCTGCTTCTGCAATAGGACTAAAGGGAACACTGAACCCCCAAAGTCCCTAATCATTGACGAACTTTGTATTTGGATCAACATCTGGGTCTCCTCTCAGCGGGGTAATGCCCATCTGTATAGTTGTCAAGTCAGATTTGTCTTATCCGTACTGAAGCATGCTAATTTATACGCTTCGGACAACTGGTAAAGTGTGTTAAGACTGTGGAAAAAAATGCCCTTGCTATCTTCCTCTTATTCAGAATTAGCGTAGGTTAATTTTTGTCAAGTGGCTGAGACGGAAAAACACTCTAGATCATAGGAGGCAGTCCGGCTGTCATTCCCGCTACACACTAAGGCACATTCTTTCAGGAGGAGATGAGCATTTACATTGGAGTTTTGCCTGTCAGTACTCAACCAGTTTTAATTTTTTGGCATGCTAGTGCATGGAACTTTTTTAAATGGTGGTGGTATTTTTTCCAAGCGGGTTTTTGACAAAAATGGGCAAATTCTTGAGCTTCAAGAAATAGGTCAGCCTTTTGGGGAGTAGCCGTTTCTGAAGGTTTTAATTTAAACCTGCCGTTTTTTTCTTCATGAGTTTCTACATTCCCGGTGCCAGAATTTTATTCTGCTATCTCAAGGATCCTGCTCATTTTGTTTTTACTTGTTTGTTTGTGGTAAAATTACTTTGCTTTATTTTTTTATGAAAGGTAATATGTTTGACCAGCACACTTCCATTAAAATAAAAAGGCTATTCGTTTTCCAGCAGAGTGGGCTCTAAGTAAGAAAGTGAGGACTCTCCTTGCAGTGGAGCTCCATGGATGACACAATAAAGATATTTTTGGTTAATAAGCCGGATTAATCTTAACATTAATTGAGTTATAGAATACCCTGTGTCTTTTTGCAGTATATTTGTGGAACTAAGTTTTTTGTGTGTGTTTGGGGGAGAGGGGTCGGGGGTTGGCCACATGAAACCAAATGTTAAGAGGTTTAGGAAGTCTGCGGATGTCAGCTCTGTAGCTGCAGTCATTAAGGCTTGAAAATGTCGTTGGCCATTCATTCTTATACCATATTTTTCATATTCATGTATAAGGAACCATACATTGTATTTCTTCTGCCATTGTTACATAAGAGCAAACTGCACCACAAGAAATTGTTTCTGATGAACCAGTCCTACTGTTCTCTGTCTCTTTCCTAGTAAAAACCTCACAATGGAGGAATATAGAGTTTGGTGACATTATTGCCATCTAATGGTGGTAATTTACTTTTTTCCCCGTCTGTTTTACAGAATATGACTCAGAAACCAAAAGAGTTCAAGACATTCTTTCTGGAATAGAGAAACCACAGGTATGTGTTCCAGATTTACAAAAAAAGATGACTTCACACATATGCCAAGTGTATTTTTTTTGTCCATGGTATAATGCTGGTGAAATACGGGGTAGCATCTGAATTATTATATGCTAGAATGTTGTATAAATGTGTTTTCATCCAAGAACATTTTTATGGATCACAGTTTTGCAGTCCAAAGTACACACTGAGGCAAAACTCCCAGTCCATACAGTGGGCATAATTTCTAGGTGTCTTGTAGCATATACTGGAGCTTAATTAATGGCTGTTTGTAGAGCACTTTGAAATCCTTGGATGAATTTATTAATTTTACTAATTTAATTAATGTGTTGTATAAGGTAATGCACATATAAGGACATAAATAATAAAAATACTTATTTATTTGATATCAATTCTCCTATCCCCTCGTCCCAAAAAACTTTAATTTGAAATAATAAATTAGGAATTAAAAACCAAAACTCTGACCAGAAAAAATCAAATTGTATTATTTAATAACATTGAAAAGTGTGGAAAATATGTTTCTGTTGCAATTTAGATCCTAGTCCTGCAGACAGATGTGCCAGTGCAGACATTATGTGAACAAAAATAGTCTGGATTCCATACACTTTAAAGTCTGCACCAATGCATCTGTTTGCAGGATCGGGGCCTTACGCAATAAAGGAATAAATGAGGACTCTAAATCCCTGCTGACTTGAAGTTGCAATGGTATATGCAGCCTTCCCCCGCCTCCCCCCAAAATTTAATTTTTTCCCTACAAACATCTGTGTCGTGAAAAATGTGATTGACCTCATAGTTTTTGGCTAACTCCTCTGTACTGTACTATTGCAATTAACATGCCCTTGGTGTCTATTCATAAGCAGTGGATAGTTCTGCCCAGGAAAACTAGTTCACTGTTGTGACTGCCGTGGAATTGCTATGGAATATACTCTAAGAATAT
The DNA here is from genome assembly GCF_013100865.1 of Trachemys scripta elegans. Lineage (NCBI taxonomy): Eukaryota > Metazoa > Chordata > Testudines > Emydidae > Trachemys > Trachemys scripta. The sequence continues at coordinate 89,398,931 of NC_048306.1, forward strand.
TGAGACGTAATAATTTATAAACACTATCTGTGACCTGGTTAGTGAGGTGCTGTTATTTGTATGTTGGGTTGTAAGACTTTCCAGTATGAATATATTGTTCTAGCTTAATAGGGGGCTGTGGGAAAAACAAGCAGGGAAGCAACCCAGTGGATCCTGGTAAGAATCTCCAAACAAATGGTTGGGGGGCAGTGACAAGACAATGGGGGAAACTATTAGCTTTGAGGATCCTATATCCTGTCGCCAATGAAGATGCAAGCTTTGTATTGCCAGGCAGCAAGCCCAGAGATCAAAAGAACACTAAACAGTTAAAAAGCTCTTCTCAGGAGAGGAAGGTATGTGTGTGTCACTTGTCAGCAGCTATTCAGGGAACAAAGCTAACACAGAGAGAGACTCCCCAGAGGGACTCTAAAGGAGTGGGGCTTTCTCAGATCCAGGGAAGGGTGGGCAATATTCAAAATGTCATCAATGACTGTTTTAATGTCTGCTTAGAGAGACAAGGTGGGTGAGATAATATCTTTTATTGGACCAACTTCTATTGGTAATAGAGACAAGCTATTGAGCTACACAGAGCTCTTCTTCAGACCTGGGAAAGGAATATTCCAGAGCTAGATACAGGAGACTGATACCATTAAACAGGAGAAATATCTAACCTTGGAAGATCCTGAAAATTCTGATGTTAAATCTTTGAGTATTTTTTATAGAGAGAAGCTATTTTAGAAGTTTTTATTGTTACCTATGAATCCTGTATAATTGGACTCATGACAGCTACGGCTATGTCTACACTACGTACCTTTTAGCGACACAGCTGTGCCACCACAGCCATGCCACTAAAAGGCACGCAGCGTAGCAAGCTCACGCGCTGACACAGCACTGTTCACACTGGCGCTTTTCGTTGGTAAAACTTTTGTCATTCAGCTGAATGACAAAAGTTTTGCTGACGAAAATCCAGTGTAGACAAAAGCTAAGAAACTTAGCTTTACAAGCAGAGGGATAAAACAATAGTACCATTAACATTTTAAACTCTCTAGAACATTCCTAAAATAGCTTTTAGAGTTGGTTGTGTGTGTGTGTGTGTGATATATGTGGCACGTGCTGATTACGTGATGGTGTGGTGTAACCCTTGTATTGGTACATGTTTGGGATGACCCGCTTACTTCCCTATAACTTTAACACTCATAAGTAACAAGGCTATCCCAACCTCATGCTAATAATAAATTTATATTGTTTCCCTTTTTTCACCTGAATGGCTAATCAAAGTTTGGGGCCCTGTGGGCGTTCCAGATAGGAGTAGAAATTTCTGATAGTCAAGTATTTGTTTGGTGCAGTTTTGTTTATTTTCAAAGAGTGAATAAAATCCTGTGGCAGATGTGGTCTCCTCATCTCAAAAAAGATATACTGGCACTAGAAAAGGTTCAGAGAAGGGCAACTAAAACGATTAGGGGTTTGGAATGGGTCCCATATGAGGAGAGATTAAAGAGGCTAGGACTTTTCAGCTTGGAAAAGAGGAGACTAAGTGGGGATATGATAGAGGTATATAAAATCATGAATGATGTGGAGAAAGTAGATAAGGAAAAGTTATTTACTTATTCCCCTAATACAAGAACTAGGGGTCACCAAATGAAATTAATAGGCAGCAGGTTTAAAACAAATACAAGGAAGTTCTTCTTCACACAGCGCACAGTCAACTTGTGGAACTCCTTACCTGAGGAGGTTGTGAAGGCTAGGACTATAACAGCGTTTAAAAGAGAACTGGATAAATTCATGGTGGTTAAGTCCATTAATGGCTATTAGCCAGGATGGGTAAGGAATGGTGTCCCTAGCCTCTGTTTGTCAGAGGGTGGAGATGGATGGCAGGAGAGAGATCACTTGATCATTACCTGTTAGGTTCACTCCCTCTGGGGCACCTGGCATTGGCCACTGTTGGTAGACAGGATACTGGACTAGATGGATCTTTGGTCTGACCCAGTACGGCCATTCTTATGTTCTTATGACTTTGAATCTATTGAGAATCAAGAGCAGAAAACAGCTTCTTTTGCTCACAATACCAAAGCACATTCTTATCCTGCACCCAGGCCCAAAAACCTTTTCTCAGGTTTCTTCCATATTTTCAGCTGCCCCTTCAGGCTGTCTCTTTGTCTCTCTCTGTCTGTTCTTGTCTGTCCTGAGTTTGTGTGATCTTTTTTCCTACACACACCTATCCGAAACAATACTCAGACAAAAGCTCCTGAGTGGTGCAGACTACTTTTATCTTAAGTGGTACATATGTTTATAGTTATATTAATTGAAGGGTGAGTTCACACCTATCAATCTTTATGGTGTTTTAACTCAACCCATAACAAGTCTTCACTCAGCTCATAACAATAACATAGGCTACCATCATTTGTTGTGTGTATGTACATGTATATAACATATACACTCTACGTGTATATAATGTGTACATGTAGTTTTAGTGAGAAAAATGGTATGTAATACCATTGCTTCAATAGTAGTAAAATATTTGTAGCCCAAGCATAACATTTATAAAAGAGAAAAATAAAATTGTTTAATAAAAGAAATACCGTGTATGTAAAACAAATGAAGTAATGAGGCATCAGTGAATCAATTGGAAGTGGACTGAAATTCAAGCAATGAGTACATTGTACAATATCTAATGTTGCCACCTATTTCGGGAAATTTCACGTAGATCATACCAAATTTTCTCTTTTATAAGGCAGCTCTTTAAAGGATTAGATTTTCCCCAGGATTGTTTGTTTAACCTGAAATCCTAGTGAGTTTCTAGTTCCTAATGTCACAGACAAGGTACTCAGAGAATGAGTACCTTGTCTGTGACATTAGGAACTAGAAAGGTACTCATTCTCTGAAGCAGCCATCTTCCTAAGAGAGGAGAAACCCGAGGCCAAGCTTCAAAAATGGCTGAGTGCCGCTGTTGTGTTCAACTACAATGAAACAGATCTAAGTGGCTACAGAGATGCTTAAAAGGTTATAGCATCCTTTCAGCAAATGCTGACAACTGCAGTGTGGGGGATGGCGGGGGAAGGAGGTAAAGAAGCAATACAGGTATGCTGGGTCTGAGTTCAAATGAAGATTGGCTTTGTAATAAAGAGCCTGTTCCTGCTGTCCTTTCAAGTCATTGGGATTTTTGCCTGATTAAGGACTGCAGTGTCAGACCATGATTTGAAAACTTGACCTCGTAAAAGCCATGAGCTCATTTGACCCACAAGTCTTTCAAATATTGCCCTCTGGAGAGCAAAGGAATTCTTCATTCAGTGTAGTTCGCACACTTACAATAACCCCCCCCTCCCCTCTTTCCCTCCCCCTCCCCCCACTCACAAAAAGCCTGTGAACAGTAGCCCAAAATCTCAAAGTAAACTTGTATGGAAACGTTGGCCCTTGCTCATGACCGGAATGACTGGAAGAACTGATATTTATCAGTCTCGTAACTTTAATAAAGTAATGCAAGGGTTGGGATTATTTATTTACTCCACCACCTTTTCGGTAGCTTATAAAGCAGACGTTTACCATGTAAGCTGAGACGCTTGCGGGAACTAATTAGCTGTGCTTTTTACTAGGCACAGAAAACTCCCATGACAAAGAATGTGTAGCTACTTCTCAACCTTAAAAAAATCTGTAAAAATCAAATACAATAGCTTGTAGGACAAAATGGCTCATGTTACCCAACTGGAAAAAGTACTTCTGACAGCATGGGCCTTATCTGCATAAAGACAGTACACAAAAGGGAATCATCTCCCCAAATGATAAAGAAATCTTCCAGTTTTTAATATTTGAGTAGGGTAGAATTAAGACAGCATTAAAAATGAACAAATCCTATGCAGAAGCATTTCCTGTTTAGAATTAATACCACACTTAAATATTTTATACCAGTACTGCAAGTTCAGTGTTTAATAGAATAAAAGCATTCTATTTCCTGAGGATAGTACTATTGTGGTTTGCCATGCTAAAAATGTGGACTCCGAATTTTAGTTTGTCATTTCATCTAACAATTAATGCCATTTATGTATAAATAACCTTTAGTGTGTGCCATGCAGGCTTTGCAAGGGTGTCAGAAAACCTGTTTGGCACTTTCAGGGTTCACTTAGGAATTATTTTAATTGTTGGTTACCTGTTTGCTTTAAAACTCAGTTTGTGATATCAGCAATTGCTGTGTGTTCACCATCACCACCATCACAAGTCAGTAGAAGAACTGAAACCTGGATATTCAGCACCAAGAGCTTAAACCTGTAGAACTTCAGCTAATGGAACAACTCCCTTAGCTGGTAGCCGTAGTAAGCTTTTATCCTTATGTGAACCAGCCTGTGCAGAGCCACGTTGACTTCAGAGTATTAAATGTGTACCAGTATTTTCTTGTGGGTAGCCTGTAAGATTTACTATTTCTCTCACATTAAGAGAAACTTGACTTTCTTCAAATTACTGAAGTTCATTAAAGGACAAGGCTTTTTACCAAATAGAGAGTATATATACGTGTGTCCTAGCTAGTAGTCATAAAAAATTTTTTCAATAGAACATTGGCTGGATATTATGTATCAAGTTCCAAATCCCTGTCTGAATGTATGAAAAACAATTATGCAAGCATATGTCCATAATAACAGAAGAAAACTCACAGTAGGTCATCTGGTAGTAATGTATGTCCAAAAAAAATTACCGTTTGGATCTTTTTATTGCTAAATTCTCTTTGGCCTGTAAAATACTTAATTGATATCAAATGTAGTTTTTTAACTGTAAATATATTTAGTTTTGGCTATGATTTCATTCTTTTAGGATACCTAAGAGTTTTCAATTGCTTTGTCTGCCTTGAGACTTTGAGCTTTTCTTATAGATGTCTGGCTAATCCAGTGCAATTTTTAACCAGTTGAGTTGTTTGAATCAAACAGTTATTGTATTACCTCTAGGACAACAGTAGGAGAACAAGAAATAAGAAAATTGGTGTAAGACTAATCTGCAAATGGTTCTTGAGAAAATGTTTTGATACTACTTAACATTTCATATTCTACAACTTCAACTTATGTTGCAGAGATATTTTATTTTGGGCATGGTTAACTAAGTTTACTGACATTAAACTAAAATGTTGTTGGTAACTTTGAGAGCAGTGTTTATTTTAAGATGAAACATTTTATGGTTTCACCCCCTTCTCAGTATGTTAAAAAATCTCAGATTTAGGACTTGGTTTAGATGGCATCTGCTTAATATATCAAGATCAGGAACAATAGCTTGGGTGCTTTTCAGCTAGAGGCAATGTATTTTTCAGATGAGATGTTAAATGATCTTCATTATGGACATTAGAGATTTCCAGAGCTCTTTCTTGCAGGAAAGTACGTCTTTAAACTTGGATATTCCAACCACATTCCCAATGAAACTACATTTTAGAAAGCTATGTTGGACCTCAAAGAGTAAATTCCAAGTACAGTTGCACAGCACATTAGTTTTGCAAGTACTGTTATCATTAATGGGAGAGGAGTGCCAGATTTATGTGGAAAAGTATAGAAAATTTATAACTGAGTCTCTAAATCATTCAGCTTCTTACACGTTCTGAAATAACAGAGATTTTTGCTCTATATGTTTTTTGGAGGAATCTGCTAGAATGATAAAACTTGTAAAAGTTGACATGTAGCAGAAATTAATGAGAAACATAAAACCTAGTGTGCTGGAATGTAACTTCAGCTCCTCCTCACGTAGGCTATTTTTTTTTCACTGTTACATTTGGCATTGCAATTTTAAGAGATTAGTCATTTTCATTATCTAAACTCAAGTGATTATGTGGCAGAGTGCTCAGGGCTACAAAATGATTTCTCAGTGTTTTCTTCAAAAGAGTTACTTAGAAGTACAGTACTTTCTTTCCAGGATAGCCACTGTAAACATTGATTTTTAGAAGCATTAACGTTTTTTCCTCTCTCAGCATGGTATCAGAAGTCTGTTCAAATGGAAGCTACTGTACTGTACAGGCCTATGATGAACATGATGCTTCTGGCATTATGCCAGCGGATTGTCCTGTTAAGGAATGTAGCAGAGCAAAAAAAGGCTGTACTAGTTTTAGGCTCTGTCTGCTCTAAGATTATTTGGACATATGGACTCATAGACTTTAAGGTCAGAGAGGACCATCATAATTCCTAACAAGTGCACCTCATACTGCATTTAGTCCAGTATGCTGTCTCCAATGGTGGCCAGCAGTTTATGCTTCAGAAGAAGGTTCAAGGAATCCCTAAATGGACAATTATGGATGGAATAACCAGCCTGCAGCAGGGGAAATTTCTTCTTAGCAATTGTCAGTTAGAGATTGGCTTATGACCCGAAGCGGTCCTAAATTGTTTTGTTTTTCCTGTCTATGTATAGCACTGTGGATATTTTTGGATCAGTGTTGCATCCTGAGACGTGATTATCATTGAACTGTCCATAGCGAAGCCTAGGTCTTTGTTTCCTGTCTCTCAGCCAGTTTCTAGTTCATTACAGTTCTTCATCTCTCACCAATGACTACTTAGTTTCCTTAATAACTCTTAGGGGAGGTATTTATAAGCAATTACTTGGTAAAGAGTAAATATATTTCATATACTTATATGAGAACACAGTACTTGGAATTCACACCGACTAACATTTCTTTTATAGGTTTCAAATATTCAAGCAAGAACAGTTTTACTTACATGGTGTCCTCCAACTGGCCTTTTAAGTGTGGATAGACACAATAATGGCTTGCCTTACACTTGTACTTACGAGGTTGCCTTATCAGACAAAGGGAGGGATGGAAAGTACAAGATAATTTACAGGTAATTATGTACTTTTTTCATGTGTTGTTCTATGTTTATATTTTAGTTTAAAATGAGCTATCCTGGTTCCTTGTATCCTACCAATTTCGCAAAAAAGTATTTTGTCCCATTTTTTGTAATTCTAGCTCCACCTGAAAAAGCTTCCTGCAAATTGATTGAGACCATGTGTGTGGGAGGGACCACCCCCCAGCAGAGCTGGCACATGTTGTCACTTTCTGCCTTGTCCCTCTCCAAAGAATAGAACTACCATTTCCTGTCCCTCAAGTTATCAAAACTTTCTCACATGTACTTTCCTGATGTGACAGACACCTGCCAGAGCTAAAACCACCAGCTGCTACAGCGTGAGTTTAACAGCCATGTCTCTGTAGCTGGGGATTGTAACAGCTCATACTCTCTGCAGATCAGCACACAGGGGGACCTGTAATACACACTCATCAGTGGATTACATAGGCTCCCCAACAAAATCATCCTCTGTACACTTTACTATCACGAGACCCAACTGTGACATAAGTTATAATTCTATTGAGACTTTTCCGTTTCTAAATTCTATGATCCTGTGAGTTCATTTTATGATCAAGTATGTGTAGTGTAATTCCATATATTCTTCACCCAGTGACCACCAATATGGAAAAAGTGCTGAGATGCCAGATTGGCTATTATGAATTTCACTAAAGGGAATCCAGGTAGCTTAATAATTACCTTTTGTGGCCAAGTTCATCTCCGTTCTCAGGATGTCCTGTAACTTAACACACAGTTATAATGTGGATAGATTATATATATCCACTCCATTATAAGCAGCTAGGGTAACTGTTGTAATCAAGAGAAAATCTTGCGAAGTATCGACCATCTTATCTGCCCAAGAGGTCAGGCTGCACTAACTCGTGTGCCAGTGTGTCATAGGGAACCATCCTGAATTTTCAGGGAATTGGACTGCCTTGCCCATCTCTAACCTCTGTCAATGCAGAAAGCACATGCTCATACCTGAAAGGACACTTCCTTGTTTTCAAAACACTTTCTAGTCTTGTATCACATCTCCATGAGATCTCACTTGACTCTGTAATAAATGTATTTACTGTATTGAGATTATATTTTTTCTTTGTTTTAATAAAAGTGGGACAAAACCAAGTACTGATGTTACAGGGATGCTCCACAGTTACTGGTGTACTTAGAGTTAACCTTTAACCCTAATAATCCAAGAGGCTGCTTAGAGTCCCATAATAGACAAAACCTCCACAGATTCAGCAATTTGTGAGTCATTCTAACTTTCCATCTCCAGCAGATGGCCTGGAAGAGAGGACAATACATGGCCAGATTCTTCTCCTATAGCTGTTACAATTTGAGGCCCCATAAACTGGAAGGATTTATGGATAGCCTGGGTGTTAGTTTAAAAAAAATCCCATAGTTAACTAACCATTCAATATCTAAAGTTCAATTCTGTACCACTGGTTTTACCATTGACTTGAATGGGCACAGGCTGTGGTTGTTAGTAATGGAGATTATGTACTTCCCTGCTGAGCCCAAATATAGCATATAATATTGGACAAGACCTCAAAATGAGGGCCCCAAGTGAAGCATTAATGCAAGATGCTGAAGTTCAAGCCATGTTAGAATCTTTTGATATTATATTCACCAACCCAGTTTGATGATTCAGCATTTCTGAAGCAGGTACTTCACAATAATAAAATCATCATGGAACTGGGGTGTGATTGAGGCACATTTTCAGCATAACTCAGGGAGAGTTGAAAGGCCTAGTAAGTTAAATTGACATAGGTGTGTATGGATAAAGACAGTGTATAAATAAATCCATATGATAGGGTTACTTTATAAATGGAAAATATAACTACTTCTCTTTCCTTTAATATGGAAACTTGTAAAGACTTCCAGTCTGTTGACAAGTTGGTCCTACATTATTTACTTTTATTTTCCTACCCTGGAAATTATTTATTTTTTCAATGCATCATTTGTAAGAGCCCCTAGATGTCAGAAATACAATAGCTGTACTAACTGAGGTACTGTTTTTCATGCTATATGGATGATTTCTTTCTGCAGTGGAGAAGAATTAGAATATAACCTGAAAGACCTTAGGCCAGCAACAGATTATCATGTCAGGTGAGTTGTTATAAATCTGAAAATCTCTTAAATATAATCTGTTCAATTATATCTAAAAAAGAAAATGGAGCCTTTTGACTTCTGCATGATATAGCTCAAGAATTTCACAGTACTTTCTCAACAGCCCTTAAGTATTCAGCAGTAGCTTTCCATCTCTCAAGTAGTAAATTATGAGAGAGATTTTCAAACAATGCATTGTCTATCATAGTGTTGTCATCACTAAAGTGAAAGAAAGATGTATAGCTGTATCAACTGGCTAGAGAGTATATAACCGGCCTTAAAGTGTCTATGTATGAAAGTATATCTCAGGCTTGCCAAAGTGACTGAATAAAGCGACTGACATCTGTCCAACGTGTTATCATGTTTGTTTGTTAGAAAAATACAACCAAAGTGTTCGAATTTTTTTGTATAAGTAGTACTGGCTGCCCAGTGGGTTACATCCATTACCTATCCTACCCTTTATTAATTTTGACTTTTACTGGTCTCTAAAAAAAATTGATTTGACCATTTTTCCAGCATCTGGATATTTTAGGTCAGCTCTGTGATTATGAGCTGCCTAGATTTTGACTTTACACTGAGAATCATATGAAAAGTACATTCTAATATTGCAGATATTGTCTATGCAAAACTTGTCTGTGAAAAAGAGCAGTTTGTGCTAAAGGTCTGTGAGAGTATGGGGAAATTATGAGCACAAAAATATTGGTGCACAAAATTGCACTGAAATTGCATTTAAGAATTTAAGCTGAGACCCCATGACAAATGCAAACTCTGTTGAAGCTGTCTATTCATATTGCCAGATTAGTTTTTTTTGCAGAACTAGAATCGTCTGTAATGGAAGATCCTATATGCAGAATGATCGAAGGATATACTCTTCATACATGACAGTTATCAGTATTCAAACTATAAGGATAATATCAGCATTAGTCTGTATATTTTATAAAGCTGACTTGATTCTTTAAAAGCTTTACTGCATGTTTATATGCCTCTTTAAAACTGACAAATTAACACCCAACAGAAGGCATTCATTTCTAGATGGTGTTTCTCCTTAGATTATAGAGCTACATGTTGGTTGCACAGTTATTTTTCATTGTTAACACGTGTTTCAGTTTCACACACTGATATTTTGACACCAAGTTTTATTATCCGTGTTTTTATGGCTTTCTTTAAGACTTTACTAATGAACCCAGGCCTCAAATTCACATCCTGTTCATTTATGTTCAATATCCTGAACAAAATTTCCTTTCACTCCTTCTGTCTATTGTTTCCTTCTGTTTTCTAGACAAAGGCAGAGTCTGGCACCCTTTTTCCTATCAATGCTGCTACTCTGTGTAATGGCTTAACCTAATAAACAGAAGATTGCTTCTGAATTTAAAATATCAAACATATGTCAATCTGCTGGTGTTAGAACTTTTTAAAAACAAATACATGACTGCTGAGTTCCAGGAATATCTTATAAATTATTTTTCAAATGGAAGAGCAAGAGGGTAAATAAATCCTTCCAGATCTATGGAACAAGCATGCTTTTGGGTCCCAAACAAGTGTCCCAGCCATAGTAACTAGCAGAGAATTGTGATAGTTCTCAGGGTACCCAGGACTGTAAGTCAGTTTGTTACCGTGTCTCTAGCGAGTGGGAGTCTTTGCCCATGGTGACTGGGTGTCAGCCCTGCCTTCGCCTTGCAAGTTAACAAGAGGTGCACCCCAGTTCTCAAGTCCCTTTGAAGTGTTCCCCTGTGATATCCATTCCCGACACTGGCTACTCACAGAAATCTCAGATCCTTGCTCTCAAAGGAGCAGAGTACTCCAGCTTACCAGTTTTACTTTAAATCTTCGCCCCTGTAATACACAGAGCACTTGTAATGAAACCAAAGGAGATTTATTCAAGATAGAATGGAGTGTTAACTAGAAACGAGAGAGAGGTGGAAACAAATGGTTACAATAAAAAACAAAATCATAAAATGCGAACCTGTGTCTACACTTTATTAATAGTTACTTTTCCTATCTAATAAAGTAACTTAGGATCCAGTTTTTCATGAGAACATCCCTGCTCCCCAAGATGTCTCCTCAGTGAAAGGATGCAGAGGGTCTCTCTTCCCCCTCTCATATAGCAGTTTCTTGTCTTTATTCACAGACAGGGCAAACCTGTGTTTATTGTAAAGTCCCCTTTTTTTAATCTCCACGTGATTTCGATTATTTGCAGTTGTCTTTGATGTTTTGCCATGCTTGAAAGGGCTATCACCAAGACATAATGGCCCCCGGTGACTAACTTTTACTCCAGGTCCATAAAGCATACTTTCAATATAATTACATCATTCCTTAAATATTTCCCATACTTACATCTCTCAATGATTATGAATCTTGACAAGTTACACACTTTTCTGTAGATACCTGACATACTGCTCTTTATTGATAAATATCCTGGAAGGCATGTGTTTAGTCTAGTGAGTTTGTCAGATCTGAGGTGAGAGGACCCTTTGCAAAGGAGCCCGTGTCGCAGTAATAGCAAGAAGAAAGTTATAGCACACTGCAAAGCTTCCTGCTGCAGGCTGTTAAGTATAATTTCTAAAGCAAGCTTCACCTAGTGTAGTAGTAATAAGAATAATAGAGTAGTATTGACATACCGTGCCATTTTTCACAGCATTAGGAGTGTTTACACCAGTGTCCGGGCCAATTTTCAGGTAGTTTCAGTGCAGGTAATTTATGTTCTGCCTAACTAAATTTCCCCTGCGTTTCTCCTGCAAGTTTGTCAAATCACAAATCAGAGGTGAACAGTTTGCAGTGACTGTGTTTGAGGAAGAATACAGGACTATGAGATATGAAAGGCAGGCCCCAAAGTGGCAGCACAGAAAGTAGTAGGAGAAGGAAACTAGCATTACAAAACCAATTAATGTGTTTTCTTCTATATGGTGTTTTTTTTTTTTTTTTTGAGGTTGGGATTGTGTATTAAAGCATTGCAAGCAGTAAATATCAGCTGGTCAGGAATATTTTTTTAAGCTGGAAAATGCTGATTTGTTAAAACCAAATTTTTGTGTGGAAACTCTTTCAAATCCAATATGAGGGGTGGGGGCAGAGTTGGAGGTGTGGAGAGGGAGGTGGATTGACACCAGAATAGCCAATAGCCCAGTGGTGAGGGTACTCACCGGAGATGTGGGAGATTCTGCTCTGAATCAGGTACTTGAACCTGGGTCTCCCACATCCCAGGTGAATGCCCTAACTCTTTCCACCCCACCCCGGGGATATTGGCTATTCTGATGTGGGGTCTCACTCTTTTTTCATCAGAAATTTGGAATTGTCTCCATTTCATTCTGATGAAAACAAATGTAAAAACCTTAAAAAATTTTACAAAACAGATTTCTTGTTTTTGGGCCAGCCCTAGTAAATGTGTAAAGTCCATAAATAAACATGCATGACCAGCACTTAATATGGAGATCATCCTAGGTCTCAGTGACCTTGACCGGATTTCTAAGGCTTTACGTTTTCCCACACAGTTCTTGAAAAAATTTTCTGATGTATTAGGCACAAAAAAACTGCAGGCTTACATAGCTTCACTATGAACCTACATCTTACTTTTCTTCAAGAAATATATTTTATTGCAGCCATTTCAAATACAACCCCTCTCATTTTTTGATGAGATTCCATGTGTACATCATATAGTACTTATGAGTGATAGGGAAGTCTGGACTTTTTAAGGCACTTACGTCTTTTTTAAGGTGTGTTCTACCTTACAACTCCAAAAACACAGGTCACTTGGAATTTAGAGTCACTTCCCTAACACTAATGTAAAGGTTCAGATAGGTTTTCCTCATGACTTTCTCTGATCTTGCAAATCTAACATTAGACACTATGGAGGCAGTAGCCTTTCAGGCATGAAATCACCAAGGAGTAAAGTCTGGTCTACACTGGGAACTTACATCAGCATAGCTACATCTGTCAGGACCGTGAAAAATCCACGTACCTGAGAGATGTAGCTATGCCTACCTAATCTCTGGTATAGACAGCTCTAGGTCGACGGAAGAATTCTTCCGTTGACCTCACTTCCGCCTCTCAGGGAGGTGGATTATCTACGCCTATAAGAGAAGCCCTCTTGTCGGCATGAGTAGGTAGGGTACCGCGGGCCCCTCCCCTGCTGTTCCCCACCCCCGCAGTCTCAGCATGCCACGCCACCGGCGCAATGCTCTGGGCAGCCAAGCAGCACAGTTGCAGAGCTGGGGCCTGACCCAGTGCTTTGGGTGGTGCGGCTGTAATGCCTCTAGCCACCGGTGCTCTGTGCTGCACAGTAAGGGAGCAGGGAGCAGGGGGGCTTGGATGGACAGCAGGGGTGTTCGGGGAGTGGTCAGGGGGCGAGTGTGTGGATAGGGGTCGGGGTGGTCAGAGGGCGGGGAACAGGGGGGTTGGATGGGGCATGGGTCCCTGGGGGAGGCAGTCAGTAGTGAGGTGGGGATGGATGGGGTGGCAGGGGGCAGTCAGGGTTGGGAGATCCGGGGGTGGTCAGGGGACAGGGAGCAGGGCGTGGTGGATGGGGCAGGAGTACCAGGGGGGCCAACAGGGAACGTGTGGGGGGGAATGACAGGGTAGGAGTCCCGGGGGTGGTCAGGGGATAGGGAGCAGGGGGTGGTGGATGGGGCAGGAGTACCACGGGAGCCAACAGGGAACGGGGGAGGGGTGACAGGGTAGGAGTCCTGGGGATGGTCAGGGGACAGGGAGCAGGAGGTGGTGGATGGGGCAGAAGTCCTAGGGGGGTCGACAGGGGACAGGAGGGTTGGATGGAGCAGGAGTCCCGGGGGAACCGTCAAGGAGCGAGAAGCGGGGGGTCGGATAGGAGGCGGGGACCAGGCCATGTCTGGCTGTTTGGGGAGACACAGCCTCCCCTAACCAGCCCTCCATACAATTTTGGAAACCCTCAGGCTAAAAAGTTTGCCCGCCCCCGTCTACACTGAAGTGCTACAGTGCTGTAGCTGTGCCGTTATAGCAGTTTGAGTGAGTGAAGACGTGCCCTGAGTGTCAATATGCAAAGAACAACTTCTAACTGGGAGAAACCACAATGCAGCTCTTGCTGTCTTGGCTAAAAAGAGGCTCCCTTTGTACTCACCTAGTTCGAATTGCTGCCTATAGCTGATGTTGATGTTAGTTTGACTCTTGGTTGCAGGGATGCACAGGAGACAAACACGCAATGAATCAAGCCACCTGGTGGGGATTCAATTACATTTGTTCTGACTCCTAGCTGCTCATTGGAAGATACCAGAGGCAATTCTACAAAGCATTTCTCATGAGTGCAAGTAGCTCTTGTTTGTTGCCCCCCAGAGGTTGAATTACTCTTATCTACCCAAAACAAATTTGGTAATTGCCCATGTATAAACTCCACATTCAAATACACAGTGGCTAAAGCCAACCCAGAAGTCACTGTCTGGACTCAGTTTGAACGGTTTCTGAGCAGAAAGCTGTGCAACTGACTGATTTGCTCTGCTGTACAGAAGTTCTACATGGGAAAATAAAACTCTTAAATTTAAATAAAAATTTTGTCAAGTCTTCAACCTGTTGAGTGCGGGGGCAGGTATGCAAACCTGTAGCATTTGGTTCCACAAAATAGCCCTTCATTTCAGTCCACAAGGGATTGTCTAAGAACCAGCCCCTTCAGGTCGGCTGGGAGGTTTTTGTTTTCAATAACTGCATGCTTCCAAAGGACTATACCTCCTTATGTATCGATCCAGCAACCTCTAGTGACTGTCTTCAGCTGAGGCCTGGTGACAGGCTCCGGGGACTTTGGGAAGTGTAAGCTAGCAGTGCCCCATCTTCTTTTTTTGGAGTTGTAAGTTTTAAGTTTGGATCCTAGTTTTATTGAGGTATGCCCCAATCCCATCTGTTTGTGGGCACGCACATATACACGCCGTCTACAGAAACTAGGAAGCCCCTCAAGATCAGCACTAGTAAACCTGTGAGGAAAGTAATGCACAACTAAATCTAGCAAAATAGCTAGGGAACCTTCAGAGGACTCCTAGACACCTGCAGTAAGAGAGAAAAGGTTATCTAGTCTCACTTTTATGTGGGGTCAGGTTACACTCTGGTACTTCTAGAAGACTCTTGGGATTGCGGTGGGCAGTGATCCTGCCTGGTGGATCCACAAAGGCAAAAGATGAAGTGAGCAGGCACCTGTGACACCCTCGAAGGTCCAGGAGAAATGAGAGAGTTACTAGCACACAGTTCACTTTTTTTCTACCTGAAGAAGGGAAAGACAAGTTGGGAGTGAGGGGATTCCTCTGGGTTGGTGTTGAAAAGGAAGCGATGCCAACTGTGGTTAGAGAAATGTCTGGGCTAATGATCATAGAAATGTAGGACTGGAGTGGCTTCAGTAGGTCACTTAGTCCAGTCCCTTGCGTTGAAGGCAGAACTAAGTAATTACTAGACTATTCCTGACAAGTTTGTCTAACCTGTTCTTAAAAATCTCCAATGATGGAGACTTCATAACCTCGCTAGGCATTGTTCCAGTTCTTAACTATCCTGACAGGAAGTTTTTCCTAATGTCCAACCTAACCCTCCCTTGCTGCAGTTTAAGGCCAGGATTCTTATCCTATCCTCAGAGGTTAAAAAGAACAATTTTTCACTCTCCTCCTTGTAATAACTTTTTATGTACTTGAAATCTGTTATGTCCCCCATCAGTCTTCTCTTCTCCAGACTAAACAAACCCAGTTTCTTCAATCTTTCCTCATAGGTCATGTTTTCTAGACCTTTGATCATTTTTGTTACTCTCCTCTGGAATCTCTTTGAAAAATTGGTATCTTTCTAAAATGTGGCGTCCACAACTGGACACAGTGCCCCAGCTCAGGCCTTATCATGAACTAGAGTGGAAAAATTACTTCTCGTGTCTTGCTTACAACACTCCTGCTAATACATCCCAGAATGATGTTTGCTTTTTTTGCAACAGTGTTACACTGTTGACTCATATTTAGTTTGTGATTCACTATAACCCCCAGATCCCTTTGTGCAACACTCCTTCCTGGGCAATCATTTACCATTTTGTATGTGTGCAACTGATTGATTGTTCCTAAGTGGAGTACTTTCCATTTGTTTTTATTCAATTTCATCCTATTTACCTCAGGCCATTTCTCCAGTTTGTTCAGATCATTTTTAATTTTAATCCTATCCTCCAAATCACTTCAACCCCTCTGAGATTGGGATCGCCCACAAACTTTATAAGTGTACTCTCTATGCCATTATATAAATCATTGATGAAGATATTGACCGGAACCGGACCCAGAACTGATCCCTGCAGGACCCTACTCGTTATGCCCTTCCAGCTTGACTGAGAACCACTGATAATTGCTATGGTCTTCCAGCCAGTTATGCACCCACCTTATAGTAGCAGCATCTTGGTTGTATTTCCCTAGTTTGTTTATGAGAAGGTCATACGAGACAGTATCAAAAGCCTTACTAAAGTCAAGATTTACCATATCTACCAGTTCCCCCCCATCCACCAGGCTTATTACTCTGTCAAAGAAAGCTATTAGGTTGGTTTAACACAATTTGTTCTTAACAAATCCATGTTGAGTGTTATTTATCACCTTATTATCTTCTAGGTGTTTGCAAATTGGTTGCTTGATTATTTGCTCTATTATCTTTCCAAGTACTGAAGTTAAGCTGATGTTCAGCTGTAGCTTGTTTGAAGGAAATTTATTTGACCACTGTATAAACTTCCTCCTCCCAAGTACACAAAACACAGCAAATCTTGAACCCAGGCTCTATGCATATTAGTCCAGGTTCTACAAACTCGACTGACAACCAGCTATATGAAGCAAACTGCACATTTCATATGGATGCTGCACTTAAATTAACACTGCTGAATGAGAGTTGAATGCTAGTTCACAGCGAATGGGTTAATAAAGTTCACCCCATGTTTCTGACCCATCTCTTGCTATTTCCGCAAGAAGATTCTAGCATAGTGGGCCAAACATTTGCAGTAGTGAAGAAAAGTAGTGGCAGAAACTTCCACCAATGGAAGGAAATGATTAGTTTGTGGAAGTAGTTAAACTAGCACTATAATACGTAACTTCTGATGTGAATTATTTTGAACATTCATACCGAATAAAATATACAAGGGAGAGCTGGGATGTGAAAAATCATGAGCATTTGGCAGTATGACTGCTTTGCTAGTAAAATGCTGTGGTTGATAAAAAGGAAAAGCTCCTTTTTTAATTGTCTGCAAATTCATAAATTCATACATGTTCATTTTCAGGGTCTATGCAGTATACAATTCAATAAAGGGATCCTGTTCAGAGCCAATTAGCTTCACCACTCACAGCTGTGCTCCAGAATGTCCTTTTCCACCCAAATCCTCACACAGGACCAAAAGTTCACTAACCTTACAATGGAAGGTAAGTAACATAAAGTGTCTGAAACCTAGAAAAACAAAGTGAAATACAGTTACCTATAATCAGCGTAACCATTTTAAATTATTTAGTGCTGTGATACTGTTGGTTTCCACTGGGGGAATTATGATGTGTTTTAAAATATTTCATTGCATTGTTTGAGATATCGTAAAATAATATTCAAAAATTATATATATTGGGGAACTGCATGTATTAAAGGCGTGGAAATAAGATTTGAAACCTTTTACCAGTTTTAAATCCAAACTTTGTTGACTAGTGATGGAATTTTGTTACCATATCATGACTGTTTGATGACCTATAATTAGGGTTGGCAGAATTCAATTTTTCTTTTTTTTATAATTTTGATGAACATTATCAATGTTTATTTTAAAACATTTTTTATTTTTATTGTTTTAAGTGTTCACAGTTGAAGGATATTGGAGGGGAAAGGGGGGAGGACCAGACAATAATTATTTAATGACAGTACATATTGAGATTCAAAAAGTGAAAACTATATAATTGTTAAAATACGAATTGTCAACATCACGTCAAAATATACAATTTAAATATCCTTAAATCAAAGTCTAATAAGTTCTCAAGCAGCCATTTTTCTTACTTTGCTGATCTGTATATTTTGATTATTTTCCATGGAAATACTTTTGTCGGTTTGTGTGTGTAGAGTGAAATCGGCGTTTGCCAACTTTTAGCAATAAAAATCTAATCCTTCAAAGCCTACCCATAATTTTGCCAATGTCAGTTCACTTCCTGGTAGACAGGTGGCACTATTGAGCGCTCTGTTGGCATTCTCAATGATTACATAGAATGTGGCGTCTGGACAGCCCTCAAACCCCGAGATCTGGTCCCTCCAGATAATGGCCAGATAATATGACCGCTTGCATTAGTGTTGCCCATGCTGCAGGTTTTTTTTTTTTTTTTTTTTAAGACATCATATTTGCAGTGTCTCAATGTAGTACCTTTCACAAACACTAAAATGACTGACTTTTAAAAATGTATTTAATTACTTTCATCCTCTTCTTATTACACACTAAAATGTTTGCCAAGCTGTTTGCAAAACAAGAGCTCTGGTTTCATTTTAAAATGTAGCCATTTGGCTGGGGGAAGGAAATATGTTTGTAAACTTCTTTCCAAGATCTCATTTTTGTTGGTTTGTTTTGTTTATAGGCACCCATTGACAACGGTTCAAAAATCACCAGCTACCTGTTAGAGTGGGATGAGGTAAGTGATAACTAGTTACAGAAATATTAAAAAATGAAATGACTTCCTGATTTGATGGATGTGCTGGGTAAAGAAAAAGAATCAAACTCTGGAGAACCAAACCATAGGAAAATGAACTCCTGATGGCATTCAATAGAGAGGAAAGATAGGGAAGTTGGTTTTCCATACGTGTTCTTATGTATAGCATTTTGATTTTGCACCTTATACATTCATTTATTTCCTGATCAGGTGTTTGGTGCAATTAGTTTATTAATTAATTAATTTATTTACAATACAGTAGTGTCTAGGAGCCCCCGTCATGGACCAGGACCGCGCTCTGCTAGGCGATGTTCAGACACACACAAAAAATACAGTCCCTGCCCCAAAGAGCTTAGGATCTGATCCTGCAGTCCTTTCTCATAGAAAATTCCTATTGACTTCAAATTAATAGTCATTTATATAGTGGCCACACTATTGGTTGCTTTACAGAGACTATAAAAAAAGATGAGGTCTGTGCCCCAAAGAGCTTACATTCTAAGTAGACAATATATCCTTGGGGCAGCGGGAAGTGAAAAAAGTAGGTGATGGAGCAGAATTGTTGAACATGCCTCTTGGTTTCTTCCATTATGCCAGTACTATTTTGGCACCACTTTTCCAAGGGGAGGTCTAGAGAATATAATCTTCATGGAAGAAGTGTGTATTGAAAGGAGACTTTACGGACATGAAGACAGAATCATAGTGGGGTCACAGAGGGGCTTCCAGGCTTGGGACCAGCATGAAATAAGGTGCCAAAATCAGGAATGGGCGATCTGGAAGGAGGTGTTTAGTTATGCTGTGTGAAACACATCTACCTGCCTTATATAAGGATATTATTTTGTGAGCAGTCTTCAACTGCTGTGCTACTGACATATTCCCAGATCATTATACTACGTCTGACATCTGGAAGCACACACTGTGCAAACATTCATTCTATGCAGTATCACAGCAAGTGTCCTTGCATGAAGAGAAACCCACTGAACTAAAGAAATTAAACAATAGCTGCAGAATGGCTTGCTGCCCACAGTGCACAATGTAAGGAAAGGTTAGAGACCGTTTAAAAAAAAAAAAAAAGGGCAAGCTGGAGAAGAGTTCAGTGGGGGGAAAAAGTCCTTTCATTTATTATTCTCATCTATTACTTGTTCAGCATCATACACAAATTCATGCACCATAACCCAGGGAAGGCAAAGCAGAAAACGAAACTGAGAATAAAGCAGAAAACGAGTCAGGAGAACCAAAAAGATCTAGGCCAGGATAATCAAAGACATAAGTCCTGCAAGACATCATACCTTCTGCAACCAGATCCAAATACTACCGTCCTTTCTCATGCAAAATTCCTCTTCATTTCAATGGGAGCATATCACCAAACCAGGGTGAGGTGTGAAAATATGGGATATTTCTAAAATGCAAAAAGAGAATGAAAGAGAGCGGAAACCGATAGCATACCAATAATAGAATGTGAATACCTGGTTGGGGTGTAAATTTCTATCATCTGCCTTAGGCCTGATCCAGAAAACAATGGAAACATTCTCACTGTTACAGAGCTCTTAAATAACAACATAGAAAGGGTTTTAACCAAGAATAATAATAATACTTCGCATTTAAATAGCATTTTTATCTTTTAAAGAGGTGTAATACTACTACTCTTCTGCAGACGTGTACGTTAAGATACAGAGAGTCTCAAGTAACTTGCCCCAGGCAACACTGTTTCAGCTGAGCTTTGGTCTAGCTACTAGATAACATTTCTTCCCTAGTAATAACATTGAAGTTGGATCCATGAGTGGATCCTCAGCCAGTGAAGATGAGAGAGAATAATGGACACAGTAAGTTGGCATGCCTCATAATGGTTTGACATGACTCTGAGTGGATTAAAATATAGAGCTGCTGGAAGTGGGGAGCAAACAAGATGGCTGTTGCAGTACTGTAGTTGTCAGATAGCAATGCATACACGGAAGTATTTTGGTAGAAAAAAACAGTATTAGCAGACAGAAATGGACGGCTGAATTGATGTGTGACCTGAAAGTAAATTATGGTCCAAAGTACAGGAGGTGATGTGCAAGAGGACAGTTGTCTCTGCAGGATCTTGTTTTTCCATCTGAAAGAAATATATTCCGGAAGGCAAGGCATTGACTCCTTCGTTTGATATTTCACTGATGTCTCTGTATACTTACGTTCATATTTCACTACACAAGTTATGGCATCCAGGTACATAGCAGAGTGCACACTCAGTATTCTATACCCTCTCACATAGTTACGCCAAATGCATGTTGGGGAAAGCACAGACTTTCTGTTACAATGCTGTACTGTATCTCAGTGAAATCAAGACACAAATAAATAGAGGAAGAGGAGAAGACTTGCCAGGAAACAGCAAAGGCTTAGCCAGATCTCAGCTAGAGCAATATTCATTAGCTACAGGGCACAGAATAAAATATAAACACAGGAAAATCAGTGATGAGAAGGAAATTAAATTGTGTCTGTAAAGCAGAAGGAACTTTGCATGAATGGAGAATGAGAAATCTACCATTCTCAGGGTGGCTTTCTAATTGTATTTATTTGATAATCTGCCTTCAAAATTTTACGCCCCTTCATAATGAGGGATGGCGTGAGAGTTCCCTGTGAAAAGCCCTCTGAACATGGGAACTGCAATACAGATTATCAGACCTACTTCTAGAAGAGTAAAGCCTCACGCTATAGAAACAAAATTGGCATTGTGAGAACCAGAGAGCAATAAAACTGATCAAGGGAAGGCACAGGGCCAAAAGTCATGCAAACTGGCACATTCCCCCTGGAAAAAGCATGGGACTGCCACAGAACCACCTCTGAACAAAGCATGCAATCTATTCACACTAGTGATGGTTTTTTTAGCAGCCTATTATCACTTCATAGCAGCAACCAGTAACAGGTGCTATCATTCTGTGGTATGTTTCAAACCTTGGGGTGTGTCTAATGTTAAACTCTGGCTGAAGCAAAACCTTATTGTTTTACAGGCTGTCTTCGGTTAGATTGTGAGCATTTAAAATGCTTCCAGGAATGCAGATAGCACCATTTTCAACTTTAAAAAT
This sequence comes from Trachemys scripta elegans, assembly GCF_013100865.1. Taxonomy (NCBI): domain Eukaryota; kingdom Metazoa; phylum Chordata; order Testudines; family Emydidae; genus Trachemys; species Trachemys scripta. Next base: position 89,420,483 of record NC_048306.1, read on the forward strand.
AAACTGTTGCTGCAGGAGGGATATAATACTGGCCAGTCAGGGGACTAGGCAGTACCCTAAAATGCAGCAAGAGGACTGCACTTTAAATCCATTGATGTGCACAGTCACTGAAACTTCCAGGCTTGTGTTTATTTAAAGATTTCAGCTGGTCTCATTAGCACTTCATCAGGACATAGCACACAAACAGTGCATTCTGCTGGACTACAGAACTGCCCTGGTATGGGGTGTCCATACCACATTCCCAAGGCTTTTCTGAAGTGACTCAAGTAGCTATCCAAAGAACATTCAGTCAGATTTTCTTGTCTCCCAAAAAGAGCAGATCATTACATCTACTGTGCATTATCATTTTATTTTCTCAGTAGGACAGAGAATAAATGTGGCAGTTACTATCCAGAAGGCCCAATCGTGCAGCCTAATGCTTCACATAAGTGGGTGATTTGGGACTATGATCCAGCTTGGATTCTGAACAGTTTTTATCTGTACCAGGCACATGACAGTGGTACCTGAGAGCCTGCGTAAGAGAGATAGGGTCAATATTCTCTTCTAAAACTGTTTCTTCTCAAGGGAAACAGGTTTTATTAGATGAAGAGACTTGAATTGACCTAGAGGGGTATGTTTTTTATTATCTGGTTTCCTGCATCTTCTTGTGGGGATTTCCAAAATCCTCACTAACCCTTTGGGATCACCAGTTTTAGATCACAGCACAAATAAATTGGCATTTGTTACTTTAGTGGAATTGCAGATATTGCTTTCTTGCTGGAAAGGTGGTGAGACTCACTGAGTTGTGCTCTCAGGTAATGAAGTCAAGGGATGGCCCATCCTATTCATATAGCAGGAGCGTTATTACTTTCCTCAATATTTCTATATGCCAGTTTTATCCTGCTTTCTTCTTCTTTTCCCCAAATGAGGGATTTGAAGGATTTCCTCAGCTGCAGGGTCTGCTACCAATATGACAAGAAGAAACTGAAGACTAAGAACATCAACACAACACAACAACACTGCAATCCATATTAGGAATTTTTTTTTCTTTTTTCCTATTTGGATTAGGCTGGCTTTAATGTTTGTTGGTTTGCTTGTTTGTTTAGTAGAATTTGAAAATTGTAAAGAATGACAAAGATTAGAGTGGCACCTTTATTTTCTTTTTCCTACTGAGCTCCTAGACCCATAAAGGTTTCAGAATTTGACTAGTAAAAATGGTTTCCCTAAAATAGCTGAAGGTTTAATAGTGACTGGTCTGTAACAATAAAATCTGTGCATCTTACGAAGTACTGCTCCAACTTAATGCTTACTGCTATATACCCAGGCCTGCTTAATAGATCCTCTCCTTTGAGAGGATCAGAACTGGGCCCTCTTTTCAACTCTTTTGGAATTCAGATGGGATTCCAGAGAACTTCTGAACTCTAGCTGGGCTCCCTGTGATATGGGGTCAGCTATAATAAGCATGGCAGTGAACTAGCCATTCGTGAAAACTCCTCCTTATGGCTCAGATTTTCCTTTATCCCCTTTTTGAACAGACACTGACTAAACCAGGGGTGGGCAAACTACGGCCCACCAGCCGTTTTAATCCCGCTGGGGATCGGGGTCTGGGGCTTGCCCTGGTCTGGCGCTCTAGCCAGGGAGCAGGGTTGGTGGCTGCTCCGCGCAGCTCCCAGAAGTAGCGGCATGTCCCCCCTCTGACTCTGACATGTAGGGACAGCCAGGGGGCTCCAGTCCACACACTGCTCCCACCCCAAGCACTGGCCCCACAGCTCCCATTGGCTGGGAACCACAGCCAATGGGAGCTGCAGGGGAGGCACCTGCAGATGGGGCAGCATGCAGCAGAGCCGCCTGGCCGCGCCTCCGCGTAGGAGCCCGAGTGGGGACATGCCGTGCTTCCAGGAGCCACTTGAGATAAACGCTGCCCAGAGCCTGTACCCCTCCCCTGCACCCCTGCCCCAGTCCTGATTCCCCCTCCCACCCTCTAAACCTCTTGGTCCCAGCCCAGAGTACTGTGACGGGTTTGATCACAGAAACCCCCTTGGGAGCTGCCAACTGATGTACCAAGACTACTTCTGCCCACGTCCCCCAACAGCTGTAGGCTTGACTGAAAGCAGCTTACAGAAGTGTTCTTAGCTTTAACACTCAGATGCCCATCTCCCAGTGGGGTCTAAACCCAAATAAATCCATTTTACCCTGTATAACACTTATACAGGGTAAACTCATAAATTGTTCGCCCTCTATAACACTGATAGATATGCACAGCTGTTTTGCCCCTCTCCCTCTCCCCCCAGTATTAATACATACTCTGGGTTAATTAGCAAGTAAAAAGTGATTTTATTAAATACAGAAAGTAGGATTTAAGTGATTCCAAGTAGTAACAGATAGAACAAAGTGAATTATCAAGTAAAATGAAATAAAACACACAAATCTAAGCCTAATACAGTAATACAACCGAATACAGATAAAAATCTCACCAGTAAACTTCTTTTTACAGACTAGTCTCCTTCTAGTCTGGGTCCAGCAATCACTCACCCCCCTGTGGTTATTGCCCTTTGTTCCAGTTTCTTTCAGATATCCTTGGGGTGGAGAAGGCTCTCTTTTTAGCCAGGTGAAGACCAATGGAGGGGTCTCCCAAAGGCTTAAATAGACTTTCTCTTGTGGGTGGAGACCCCGTTCTCTCTCCTATGCAAAGTCGATGGAGTTCTGGAGTCACCTGGGCAAGTCACATGTCCATGCATGACTCACAATTTTTACAGGCAGAAGCCATTGCCCACATGGTATTTTGTATGTCTCCAGGATGACTTCTTATGTGGATTGGAGCATTCCAAGATGCATTGTTCCTCAAGTGCTTCTTGATTGGCCGCTTAACTTTGCGAATTCCTTTCTAAAGAAGCTGACCAAATGCCTTACAAAGCTTATATAGAAATCAAGCAAGTATACAGCCAATATTCATAACTTCAAGTACAAAAATGATATATGTGTACAAATAGAATGAATAGATTCAGTAAACCATAACCTTGACAGAGATATGTTACATGGCACATGTAGCATAAAACACACTCCAGTTATATCATATTCCCATAAAGCATTATGGGATACATCGTCACAAGTACCTTCCTGCACCCCAAACCCCTCATCCCCAGAGCCTGCACCCCCAGCTGGAGCCCTCACCCTCAGCCTCCCCCATGCCCCAACCCCCCTGCCCCAGCTCTGATCTCCCTTCCGCCCTCCGAACCCCTTGATCCAAGTCCGGAGCAGCCTCTTACACCCGAAACCCCTCATCCCCAGAGCCTGCACCCCCAGCTGGAGCCCTCACCCAACCCCCCTGAACCCCACCGCCCCAGCCTGGAATCCCCTCCCACACCTTGAACTCCTCATTTCTGGACCCATCCTGGAGCCTGCACCCCCAGTCAGAGCCCTCACCCTCTCCCAAACCCCAACCCCAATTTCATGAGCATTCATGGCCCGCCATACAATTTCCATACCCAGATGTGGCCCTCGGGCCAAAAAGTTTGCCCACCCCTGGACTAAACCTATGTTAAACGATGATTGGGCTGAGATTAATAATATAGGAGACAAAGGCATTCCTGTTTGTTTTGTTTTGTTTTGTTTGTTTTTTAATAAAAAGTCCTTTCCAATATAGATGGACAAAAACTTTTAATTTCCTTCTGGAATCCACTCAGCTGGTTGCAGTTACTCTCTATTATAATTAATTTGCAACTTCTACCAGACTGGTGGAGCTGCATTGTTCCAGTTTCATGGAGCAGGCCCTGACTCACTGCAGCAGATACTTGCCATTGGAAAGATCAGGAGTGGAATTGAGCATTTTGGAATTTAGGACTGGAGAAGGAAGCAGTAGTGAGCATGTCACAGGCTGCTGTCCATGTCTTTCCTCCCTCTGTGCTATGTGTTTGAGGAAATGATGAGGTGTGTTGAAAGCAATTTATGAAACTTTATAAGATTAAAACTTGGAAGCTGAATATTTGAAGGATAAAGAGAGGGGTTCTGGGAAGATTGTACAACTCTTGGGCAGCAGCCAGTGCCAGCTTGTCCGTTCTTCTCCAAAATTATGCCAGCATTAAACCTTTCATAAATCTCAAAAAAGGACTATTTCCAGGCTATTAATGCCAGGATCATTAGAAATATCAGCCAGCCTCTCCAATTAGTGCCAATAGAATCTGAAATACCAGCCAGTCTGAGTAATTGGAAATACCAATGAATGCGGACTAGGTCAGCATAATGTGCAATACCAGCTCTGCCAGCAAATGTATACATTAACAGATTTATATTATTATAAAGTTGAACATTGTCATCTACTGTATGCTGAGGGCTTTTTGGGGTGGGGAAGTTAGGGAACAGATTGCAAAATTGCAAAGATTTGACCAAACTTTATGAAAGTTATAGTTGCATGATATAGGGGGGAGGGATAGTTCAGTGGTTTGAGCATTGGCCTGCTAAACCCAGGGTTGTGAGTTCAATCCTTGAGGGGGCCACTTAAAAATCTGGAGCAAAATCAGTACTTGGACCTGCTAGTGAAGGCAGGGGGCTGGACTCAATGACCTTTCAAGGTCCTTTCCAGTTCTAGGAGATAGGACATCTCCATTAATTTAAAAATATGCTGGAATTCTTTGGAGATGGCCCTTGGCTCCTAATTCAGAAATTAGCATTTATACTGCTTTGTCAGAACCTCCCAGGACTGCTTCATTTTCAGCTAGGACTCCCCTTATTGTATGCCTTAATCAATCCACTCATCATTTGCTCACTCCAATCCACAAGAGGGTTTTTTGGTGAGGGGAGCAAAAGGCAGTATTTTCATTCAGGTCTGCATTTGTCTGCCAGATAAATAGTCAATAATCAAAGAAAAATGATCAAATAAACTTGAGGTTCAAACAAAAAAGAGGAACAAAAACCACTGCTGCAAACGCATCAAACGTAATAGAATCAGGACAGTTTTTAAAGGGTTGTAGAAAAAAATCATAATTAAAATCATCTGAGTCTGAAGAAGAGTGTTTCTTAAAAAGAAGAAAGACCTTCTCTGAATAACCCTGCACTTTCTAACTTGCACTTTTTTAATATAGTGGGTGTGGTGCATAGATTTTGTATATCCTAGATATTGAGACATGCTTCCCCTGAACTGCGAAGCGTCACCTACCATGCTTTCTCCAGGATGTTTTCTGTCCAATAGCTGTGTTTGTCAAAGGATTTAATGTGATTCTAGCTTATCAGTATCTTTTAAATAAGCATCAGTTTAGATAAGAGTCACTGAATCCTAAAGTGTTTTCCCCATAATTTAGCTGAGCTGTGTAGCAGAATTACAACCAGGGCAGCTGGGGAACATCTAAATAGATTGTGCACTAAACTGAGTTCTTGAGAAAATGGTATCATATGGATAAAAGTAAGATAGGGCTATTTGTCAATGTGTTGAATATCCCTCATGTGACTCCAAGTTCTGTGCATCACAGGAGGTCTGCGTGATTGTTCTGAGCTTTTGTACACACACTTTCTAGATGTGCTACACTCTCCTTGGGGCGTTCTCAGGAACTTGAAGTTCAGAGTTGTGACATAGGCCCTTTCATGTGCTTCCGTAGCTGTGACAAAACAGAGCCTGATTTTTCCAGTGCACTGCACTGTGTATACTCATTCACATATGTGCCGGATGAGTGCAAAGTGCTACCAGTTCAAAATAGAAGCGTTTGACTGCCACGTTGTGCAGGAGCAAGGAATGGAGAATTGGGTCCACTATTTTTGCTATGGAAATGCAGTCACCTAGATTTGACACTAAAAACATATGAAAGATTCTCCTGGAATCATCCTTCTGTGATTATGCCAATTTGAGGTCTGCTAACATCTTTCTGGGAATAAACTGGTTGCATTTAACGTATTGTGCAAGGTTAATATGTGCAGCCATTTCATTTCTTTCAGGTGACTACAGTATGTTAATGATCCTTGCAGGATCAGTGCCAATTACGCTGAGGTAGTTTGGTTCAATAGTTACAGAAGTGTTAGAATCCTTGGAAAGGACACTTTGATGCTAACAAAATTACAGGCCCCACTGCCTTCAGGGAAAGATCCTGGCCCTTCTTCCACAACTGCAGAGACCTCTAGACATAGGGTATGTCTACACTGGCAAGTTTCTGCACCACAAGTTATACCACTTTTATTAAAATGCTGGAATTAAACCACGGTTGCGTGTCCGCACTGTGCTGCTTGTGACGCTGGAGCACATCCACATTAGCAAAGACAGCAGTGCATTGTGGTAGCTATCCCACTGTACAACTGGCTGCAGGATGCTTTGGGAAAGGTTTGCAATGCCTCATGGTGCAGGCACAGCATCACATGATGCAGGTTTCCCAATCCCATTGTTCCATGGGCATCCCACTACATTGCCAGCTGCTTTTCAACTGAAGGGGGAGGGGGAGAGTGTGTCACAGGGAGTGTGTGTGTGTTTATGGAGGGGGGAAGAGAGTGTTACAGCATGCTGTCTTGTAAGTTTGGACACCAACAGGAAGCAACCTGTCCTGGGGCACGGACAAACCCCGACATCAGCCCCCGCCTCCCTTCTTGGGCTTTCTGCACAGCAATCACACACACACACACCCCTCTGTGTTCAACAGCACAAGCATTCCACATCAATGGTTTTGAGTCCCAGAGTAGTTCAGCACAGGGCGCAAAGGCTGTCAGAAAAGGTGCTTTGAAAGGGGAGGGGCGCATGTCTCCAGGGCAGCCAAATTCAAAACAAGCGGTCCCTTGAGGCATTATGGGACAGCTCCGGAGGCCAGTTACAGTGCAGAAAGCAATCAAGTGTCTTCGCTGTAGCCTCTGAGCCTTACGACTCTCGTCGAGGTAGTTTTATTGCAGCGCTGCAACTGAGCAGTTTCTGCGCACAAAGTGGCTTGGCAGTGTGTACACATCTGCAGTTTGAGTGCAAAAAGCTGCTTTACTACGCAGAATCTTGACAGTGTAGACAAGACCATAATTAATCTGTTGGAATTTCATTGTGTGGGGGAGGGAGGCACAATTTGGGGAACTCTATGTATGACTCACCAGTGTACCAGAGACTTAAGCTCCACCAATACACTGATGTGAGCACCCTGCATGGACTACACTCCAATGACTGACAAAAAGAACGAGGAGTACTTGTGGCACCTTAGAGACTAACACATTTATTTGAGCATAAGCTTTCGTAAACAGCCCACCTTAATCAATTAGTCTCATTAGAGTTGGTATGGCAACACCCATTTTTTCATGTTCTCTGTGTGTGTATATATCTATATCTATATATATCTTCCTACTGTATTTTCCACTGTGTGCATCTAATAAATTTGTTAGTCTCTAATTTGTAGTCTCTCCTGGAGACATACAAGATACCATGTGGGCAATGGCTTCTGCCTGTAAAAAATGTGAGTCATGCATGGACATGTGACTTGCTTGGTACCTGGGGAAGAAATTTCGTTTCCGGTCCTTTCCGTCTCTTGTGCTTTTTTCTCCAGTCTAAAGAAAAAGAGTGAAATTCTCCCCTGTGCAGAGGGGCCAGCACAGGATTTATTCACCACTTAGGTGTCATTGAAACCCTCAAACTAGGATTAAGTGGTGCAACCTGTATGGCACTTGGAGGGAGGGGAGCACAGGTTGCAGGAAGGAAGAGTTTTGAGGAAGCACCGGGAGGTCAGTCTGTTTGCAGGTGGCTTGCATGCTTGATGCAGTTGCAGCATGTCTGTAAATAGTTCTATTTAATAAAAAGCCAGTTTAGTTTTCGAAATATGGCGGCCTCTCATGTTATTACCCAGCATTCAGTACATGAAACACACAGGTCTTGTATTGGCCCTCTGCACAGTGTGAATTTTACCCAGATAGAAGACAAAGTTAAAAAGGCCCAGAGAAGGGTGACAAAGATAACTAGCTGTATAGTGGGACTTCCACATTTGCAGAGATTACAGAGACTAGGATTACGTTTGCTTGTGGGTCAATTTTAGGGCAATAGCATGACTATTCCCTCCCTGGAAGAGGGGACTGTGCTCTGCTCTCATGTCCTGTTGCTTCAGAACATTATTCTCAATGAATTTTACATTAATATTTCGTAGACTGAAGAGCTAAAAGCCCTCTCAAAGGTACTGCACTACAGACCAATCACATTACTTGAGGTTAAGCAGTCTCTTTTTCAGGTCCACTTTAATTTCAGAACCTAAATGATTTCCAAGAAGATTGTTACCAGATGTGCAAACAAAGTTGCTTACAACAGGAAAGTCCAGAATATCGAGGAAATATATTTGTGTAAAGCTGAGCTCAGTTCTTTCACTGAATGAAATATTTAAGAGTGGGATTGGATTGGGAATTATTCATTAAAAAGGGGATGGGGGAGGGAAGGGCTTCTGGAAACCATAGACTCAATTCTTAGTTGCACTCAGTTTACTCTTGATGCAGCTGAGAGAAGATGCGGGGTGGGGGGGGAAGGTGTCTCTTATGCCCCATTGCTGTTCCTCCAAACCTAGGTAGGTCGGGGCCTGAAATGACTTAGAGCAGCTTCAAAGGTGCTCTAAATTATGCCTCCAGCAGCTGAGTATGCTGTCTGCCCTGCATCACCTCCCCCATCCCTAATAAACACCCTTCCTATCTGTGGCATGCCACTTATTCTAAAGGGAACTGGCTATATCAGCTTTCCACCACCCAAATATTCCTCTCTGATGAAAGAAGCCTTAGCTGCCCCTTTAGGGCGGCAGTAAAGAGTGCTTTGTGCTGCTGAGCCAAACGTTGGACCCCTGCTGTTCTCTGTAGACCATTGCTGGTATGTTGCACCTTCTAGACCATGAGGAGTGAGAGCCCCCTTGTGGGGGAAAAATTAGGAGCTAGAATGGGGATTAAAATTGTAGTTCAGGTCAGAAGATAGCATGTACAACAGGGGTCGGCAACCTTTCAGAAGTGGTGTGCCGAGTCTTCATTTATTCAGTGTAATTTAAGGTTTTGCATGCCAATAATACATTTTAACGTTTTTAGAAGGCCTCTTTCTATAAGTCTATAATATATAACTAAACTATTGTTGTATGTAAAGTAAATAAGGTTTTTAAAATGTTTAAGAAGCTTCATTTAAAATTAAATTAAAATGCAGAGCCCCCCGGACCAGTGGCCAGGACCCAGGCAGTGTGAGTGCCACTGAAAATCAGCTTGCATGCCACCTTTGGCAGGCGTGCCATAGGTTGACTACCCCTGATCTACAAGGACTAGTAGCTGCAGGCTCTGTGTAGTTTTTTGGCCAAGCTGAGAGGTGGCACTGACTTGTGGGAAAATCTCATCTTTAATTGGGTTTGTACTCATACAGATTTTGATTCATAAATAGGATAAATTGAAGAGTTAATGAAGTAGGTGGATTCGCTATAAGTGATGCTACAGAACTGGAAGAACTGTGTCATGAGAGTAAGATTGAAGCCCTATGGGCAATCTGATTACAGACTGAATACGACACACACTAGAAACCTATTTAAAATGAAGCTGCCATGGCTTAAATTGTTTAGACCTCTTTAATATTGCTGGTGCTAATTTATGCAAAAGTGTTTAACATTAAAAGTCTAATGTCAATAATTGGTCATTTTAGTAACTAAGAAAGTAAGCAATAAAATGATCAATAAAATATGTCTGGATTTATTTCATTAGGTATGTTAAGAGAGGAAACAATAATGCCTCATTTTCTTTCTAGGGAAAAAGAAACAATGGTTTCAGAGAATGTTACTTCGGAAGCCAAAAGCATTGCAAATTGACTAAGCTTTGTCCAGCTGTGGGCTACACCTTCAGATTAGCAGCTCAGAATGACATAGGCACTAGGTAAGTTATTTCTTATCAATGTTATCTCTGCCATGGCAAAGGCATTCAGAAGGCTTAACTCTAAATGACAGTATCTGTACTGAGAGGCTGCTAGATTTTTTCCCTTTGGGCTCTCTATTAAATGGCTGAAGTTTTATTGCTCTACAAATAGTGCTCTTAGAATAGATCCTCTGAGAACTTTCACTCACCTCACAGGGAACTGACTTGAAGTTTTCAGAATGATGAAATGGATCTAAGAGGATGGTCCCCTTTGGAGGTGTTAAATGATGTTTTGTGGCCTGTTTCTAATACCAAAAGAACACACATCTGTTATGTAAAGTTCCCACTAGGGATCTTGGGGAACCAAAAAAAAAAACAAGCCTGTAGAAGTTGTTACAGATTTTGAAAAAAATAATCCTGCTTTTTTTTTTTTAAGTGATGTTCCTTTATCTTCTTTCAGCACTACAGCAAAGTTTGTACTCACTTCCTCCTTTGGCAAGCCTTAGGTGGCTCAGCCAGCAGGAGAGTAAAACAAATGAAATAGCAGATAGGGGCAAGAGTGGGCTAACACTGCTCAAGGGGGTTTTAGCAAGGTGTGGGTCCTGATTCTCCATTCCCTTGCACCTAGAGTTATGTTCAGGCCAGTGGAAATTGGTGGGAATCGGTGGGAGCTCTGGCTAATGGGTTTTGCAAGATCAGGGTGCTGCTAGAAACCACTGGACAGAAGATGTTACAACAGCTAGAGCGCCAGAGTATACACATTAGTTTCCCTGTGTGGGGATTTTAGCTGGCGCAGAGTTTGCCCGCATACAAACTCATTGGAGGAAGGGGGACATACACTGAAGAAGCTAAAATAATTTTTGAAACTTACAAAAATATGTATTTTTAAAATTATTAGTCCCTTTTCATTGTTTCGTGACTTGGAATGTTTAGCTGAGGAGGGAAATAAAAGAATGAAGTAAAAAGTACAGATACCCAGAGAGATACATATGTGTTTTTCTGAGGGGAAATTCTGCCATTTTAAAAGTCCTGAAAATGCAGTTCCTAGCCATATATGGTTTAATAAAGCAACTCTGTTAATGTCTGTCTTCTTCCTCTAGATATCATTGGCCTTTATTTCTCAAGAGTTTGCACATGGATTCCCTTATCCACATACCCCGAGAGATCATCTTTCTCTGTGAAACACCGTCTCTCTTGTCAGCAGAGGTGTAATATAAATGAGAGGGGACTGCTGACAGAGCATTGTCTGTGAAGGGTCCTTAGTTTTGGAACATGTCCTCCCCATCCCTGGTTTGCCAAATCCCAGTTTTGTTAATCTTCTGGACATGTTCCAAACCCCAATTTTTCTCACATTATTGAGGTGGGAGTGAGCTGAGGGTTGGGGTAGTTATATTCATGGTCAGTCCTTTCATATTATAACTCTCTTAGGCCTTGGCTACACTGGCAATGCACAGCGCTGCACTTGCTGCGCTCAGGGGTGTGAAAAAACACACACACACACACCCCGAGCGCAGCGAGTGCAGCGCTGTAAAGTGCCAGTGTAATCAGCGCCTGCAGCGCTGCACGCTATTCCCCCTCAGCAGCGCTGTGAATCCGCGAGTGTAGCCAAGGCCTTAGTGGAGAAGCTCTAATGCCTTCATACTCTAGAATAAGGACTTGAAAATTAGCAGGGAGAGTGCTAGGGTCAGAGAATTGCCATTTGCTGTCCCAGTGAAAATCCACCAAAATTTGACTGGTAGTTGTCTAAAAGTAGCTATTTGCACTTACTCAATAGGGGTTTGTTAGAGGCTAATTGCAAAATACTCCAAACATTCCATCTCCATTGAGCATGTTCTACCCCCACAGAACTCTGTTCCACCCTTGAGAGCCTACTGAGCATGCTCTGTTCTGGGGCTAAGCAGAACTATTCCTCCAGTTGCTCTTTAGCATGAGCCTGCTGTGGACCTGAGAGCAGATAGACGGTCTCTCCCATGCTCTAACTGATCCCCCTGCTGGAACCCAGGTAGTATAGAGGAAAAGGAAGCAACCTGACTCAGGGATTATCTTTACATACAGGGCTACAGCAGCACAGCTGTAGCGCTTTAATGACAACACTCCTAAGCCAACAGGAGAGCTTCTCCCGTCGGTGTCGTTAATCCCCCTCCCCAAGAGGTGGCAGCTATGTTGATGGGAGAAGCTCTCCTGTCGATGTGGCACTGTGTATATGGGGGGTTAAGTCAATATAACTGCATCACTCTGGAGGTGTAGATTTTTCACACCCCTGAGCAATGTAGTTATACCGATACAGGTCTGCAGCGTAGACCTCGGTGAGGAACGGAAGGGGTTGGAGAGGAACAGGCTAGCAGAGGACAGACCCACGGAACAGAAGCTGGTGGGGTCAAGAGCAGAAGGGGAGTGGGACGAGAGCAGAGAAAAATAGAAGCTGGAGGGACAGGAACACAAGCAGGGCCGGCTCCAGGATTTTGGCCGCCCCAAGCAGCCAAAAAAAAAAAAAAAAGCCGCGATCGCGATCTGCGGCGGCAATTCGGCGGGAGGCCCTTTGCTCCCAGTGGTAGTGAGGGACCGTCCGCCGAATTGCCGCCGAATACCTGGACGTGACGCCCCTCTCCGGAGCAGCCGCCCCAAGCACCTGCTTGCCAGGCTGGTGCCTGGAGCCGGCCCTGAACACAAGGGGACAGATTTGTCAAGGATATATGAGAGGGGACAGGAGCAGAAGGGTCTGTATTTACTAGAACATACTTCCCTCCAGACCAGGAATGGAATCCGCATTTCCTAAGTACTAACATTCCTCTGTTCTCAGCAAATATCTCTGAAAGCTACTCGCCCAGTGTGTTTCTCATCCTCTTCTAATGGCTGGCCCACACCGAAGTTAACAGACTTCTACTACTCACAGTTACTCTATTAGCTCAAGTGGCAGAGGTCTGCTTTAAATCAAAAGGTTCAAACGCTGCTAAGGAACCATGTCAATATGGCACCGCATAAAGAAATTTCTGATTTTTTTTTTCCCATTTGCTTTACACACAAAAATAGAAAACCTTAAGATTGCAATATCAAGCACACAAAAGTTAGGAAATGCTAGAGTTAAGGTTGCCTGGGCATGTGCCTTATGAGACCGTCTTTAATTACGCGATCTCACACTGTATTTTCCACACAATGCCTGCCTTAGTCAATGCACAGGATGGACCATATCCTGGGGATGAATCAGGGTTCTGTAGTGAATGAGGCTTTTGTCTGCAGGATCACTGCCTCATTTTTTGCAGAAGTTCGAAGATGTGTAGCAAATTCAGCATAGGGAAGCGGGAAGAGAACCCTGGTCTCATGATTAAGGCAGTTAAATGTTGTTCTGGAGAATTGGATTCTCTCTCTGCCTTTTGCCAGAGAGTTTCTATGTGATGCTAAGTAAGTCATTTAAACCAGAATTTCACAGGTGGCTAATAATTGTGTGTTCCTGATTTTCTGTGACCCTAGATTGAGTCACCTGGGACCAGACTTGTGGAAGTGCTGAGCAACTCCAACTGAAGTACATTGGAGCTGTTCTTTGAACCCAAAATCAATGGACACTTTTAGCTTTATTCATTCTTGTGCTTCAGTTCCCATTTTTAAAATGGGGTTAATAATACCTTCCTACCTCACAGGGGAGATAAATTAATTTGTTTTTGAAGCACTCTGATGGTGATGAGATCCATAAAAATATCCGTGAGGAAGTTAATAATTCACTGTTTGGTATGGGGTTTGGATGGAGTGCAGTAAGTAAGGCATAGGGGCAACACACTGGACAATGAGGAGAAAACAAATATTGACTAACTGCTCACTCAGAGAGCACCATCCTTCCTGTGTGCACTGAATGAGACAGAGGTCCTGTAGAAATAAATGAATGCAAACATGTCCTTAAAGATTGTGCTATAATGCATATGGACAAGGGGTCTGAATTAAGGTTGCCACAGGCATTCTTAATTCTGGCACTCCCTAACTTTTGAGTGCTTGATTTGCAATCTGAATGTCTTTTTACTGTAATATTTTTGTATGCGCTTATAGATAGTTTATATGCCTATATATTCTAACAATATATTTCTATACCAATATATGCAAACAATGCAGTTTGGAAAAAAAAATTGTGATATCTTCTTCCTCTCTGTTCCTGTACAGCGGGTACAGCCAGGAAGTGGTGTGCTATACATCAGGTAATATTCCTCAGACCCCTTCTGCACCAAGATTGGTTCGAGCAGGCGTCACGTGGATCACATTGCAGTGGAATAAGGCAGAAGGATGTACACCAGAAGAAGTGATTTCTTACACCCTGGAAATTCAGGAGGAAGATAATGTAAGTTCTGTGTTAGTAGTATTATAAAGTGGATAGCATGGATCAAATTCTCTTCCCACTTGTATAGGTGCAACCCCATCGAAGAGACTATGCCCTGTATTATTGAGAACATTTCTGTTCTGATATTTACATAGTTACTGTACAAGATCTCACTGAAGTCTCCTCAAATGAAGGATGAGTTTAGTAGAATGCTTTGTATTTTAAAAAAAAAAAAAAAAAGGCCAGTGTCTGAATTTAGGGGATATTTCCTGGGGTGCATCACCAAAATGAAAAGCTCCTCTTTTTCTTTCAACCTTTCTTTATCCAAATAAATTCTGTGTTCCCAGTCTGTTTGAAAAAACGGCTTTCTGTTACATTGGTGACTCACTATAAACAGTTTATCATTGAGTAAGGGTATGATCCTGAAAAGATCTGAGCCCTCCTGTGAAGTGCTAAATGCCTTCAACTCTGATTGTAGTCAGGTGGAGATAGGGGGCACTCCACATCTCGCGGAGTGCTCAACATTTTGCAAGATTGAGCTGTATGACTTACCTGGCTGTTTACGCCTGAGTCACACGCTAAGATGACAACGTTCTGCTTCGCACCAGAACGGAGACCTCGTAGACTTAGCAAAGTCAGGTACAAGTCTGTAATGCAGAGTCGTGCAGAATCCCACTCAGAAAGCCACAAGGAAAAAGTCATAGGATTTGGAGTAATTCATCCTTAAAACAATTCAGTCTGCCACATTCTGCCTACATCTATGTACGATACTTGCTTTCTGGAATAGACCGTCACTTGCGTTTCTGTTAAACTGTTAACTAAATTGCTTTCTTACGTTATAGAAAAATGGCACATGATTCAGCTCAATTAGTCACTCCACCTTTTTAGAAAATAATTACCATGACAATGGTAGATTACAGAAAATGAGAAACTTTTGGAATCAATACTGACACGATGAATCGTAGCTGTGTTGTATGATACAAATGTCATCTATACATACTGATGATAATATATAGAAACTTGGTTTGTTCTTGATTAAAATTTTAGGATAGCGTGTTTCACCCAAAGTACACTGGAGAAGAGCTAACCTGTACTGTGAAAAATCTCAGAAGAAGCACACAATACAAATTTAGGGTAAGTTTGTTTGTTTCTTTCCTTTTTCTGTTGCAGCACATTTTGAAAAGATCTGCACGACGAGAACCCCATAACACTGAAAAACTGAGCTATCAAACACACATCCTTCCTCTGATTAAAACCTGATAGGTGTGGAAAAAATCTCTCCTCCTTTGACAGGCCTCTTTTCCAATGATGATAATGTTCTAGTTAAAATGTTTTACATCAAAACATGTTAATTTCTTAGACTTTTTGAGGAGGATACAGTCCTTTGTTCCACAGAGTGTAATCGTGAAGGGCTTGCCCTGTAGATTTCACTCTGTGCACATGGAGGAGGTGCTAGGTTAAGGGCTTGTGCAGCAGGGTGCTGCTGGAAGGCATCCTGGGAGGACAAGGTGTCAACATGTAACAGCATGACTTAGGGCTCCAGTGGTCCTTGTGGTGTAACTCCCTCAGGTGGCCAGTCTGCACTGGTTACAGAAACTGGGACAGAGAAACACTGTTCTTGGAAAACAGATGAAACATTGAAACAGGCCCTGAAAACAGGGACATTCCCAGCACTCAGGGAGACAGGTTCACCCAACATATGGCAAATGAAACTTTCCCATCTATTACATGTGAATTTCTGATTGTCAAGCAAGTTTATATTTAATGTCCTATGTTTTCTTCTTCTAGTGATAGCGTTAGCTAAGATACATTTTTATAACTCATAAAAATCTATCTTTTAACTTATAACAAAATTCAGAAGTCTGTCTCATTAATACAGAACTTTGAAGATGTCAAGCACAATACAGGTGCTGAGTGTTATTTACTAATAAAAATGCCCAAGATTACTATGTCTGATTTTATGCAAGAGGAGTGCTAAATATCTGCTTGCTAACATAACAGTCCAGGCTGTCAGGCCTTTGAAAAGCCCATGCCTGTAAATTTATCATTTCTCCACAAGGTGGCATCACTCCATGCACTTTTTATTGCAAGTACTACATATTGTGTGGAAAGAGGCCTCTAAAGTTCATATTCACTGGGCTTCCAGCACATAACCATTATTTTACAGAGTAAATATCTGAAAACAGCTTTGTTTAATTTTTGTATGAATATTGTAAACTCAAGAGGGTAAAATTTCTTTCATCTCAAGAACATGCACTACGTCAGTGGGTCAAAGATGAAGCTATTTTGCCTAAGAACCTTTGGTGAAGGATCTAGTCAAAGGCTTT
Organism: Trachemys scripta elegans; assembly: GCF_013100865.1. Lineage (NCBI taxonomy): Eukaryota > Metazoa > Chordata > Testudines > Emydidae > Trachemys > Trachemys scripta. The sequence goes on from NC_048306.1 coordinate 89,436,881, forward strand.
CTGAAAGTCTAAGTACACTATATCCACTGGATCACCCTTGTCCACATATTTGTTGACCCCCTCAAAGAATTCTAATAAATTGGTGAGGCATGATTTCCCTTTACAAAAGCCATGTTGACTCTTCCCCAACAAATTGTGTTCATCTGTGTGTCTCATAATTCTGTTCTTTACTGTTGTTTCAACCAATTTGCCTGGTCCTTAAGTTAGGCTTACTGGCCTGTAATTGCCAGGATCACCTCTGGACCCTTTTTTAAAAATTGGCGTCACATTAGCTATCCTCCAGTCATCTGGTACAGAAGCTGATTTAAATGATAGGTTACACATCACAGTTAGTAGTTCTGCAATTTCGCATCTGAGTTCCATCAGAACTCTTGGCTAAATACCATCTGGTCCTGGGAACTTATTACTGTTTAATTTATCAATTTGTTTCAAAATGTCCTCTCATGGTACCTCAACTTCCTCAGATTTGTCACCTAAAAAGAATGGCTCAGGTTTGGGAATCTCCCTCACATCCTCTGCAATGAAGACGAATGCAAAGAATCATTTAGTTTCTCCGCTATGGCCTTATCGTCCTTGAGTGCTCCTTTAGTACCTCTGTCATCCAGCAGCCCCACTGATTGTTTAGCAGTCTTCCTGCTTCTGATGTACTTAAAAAAAATGTTGCTGTTAGTTTTTGCATCTTTGGCTAGTTGCTCTTCAAATACTTTTTTGGTCTGCCTAATTGTACTTTTATACTCGACTTTCCAGAGTTTATACTCCTTTCTATTTTTCTCGGTAGCATTTGACTTCCAGTTTTTAAAGGATGCCTTTTTGCCTCTAGCTGCCTGTTTTACTCGGTTATTTAGCAGTGATGGCCCCTTTTTGGTCTTCTTACTATGTTTTTTAATTTGGGGTATACATTTAGTTTGAGGCTCTCTGGTGTTTTTAAATAGTTTCCATGTAGCTTGAAGCATTTCACTTTTGGAACTGCACCTTTTAATTTCCAGTAACTAGCTTCCTCATTTTTGTGTAGTTCCCCTTTCTGAAGTTAAATGCTGTTGTGATGGGCTTCTTTGGTGTTTTCCTCCCCACAAGACTGTTAAATTGTATTATATTATGGTCACTACAGTAACTCTTCACTTAACGTTGTAGTTATATTCCTGAAAAATGCTACTTTAAACAAAACAATGTTAAGTGAATCTAATTTCCCCATAAGAATTAATGTAAATGGGGGAGTTAGGTTCCAGGGAATTTTTTTTCGCCAGACAAAAGACTATATTTTATATATACATATATACACACATACACACACAGTCTAAGTTTTAAACAAACAATTTAATACTGTACACAGAAGTGATGATTGTGAAACTTGGTTGAGGTGATGAAGTCAGAGAGTGGGATATTTCCCAGGGAATGCCTTACTGATAAATGATGAACTGGCACTTGGCTGAGCCCTCAAGGGTTAACACATTGTTGTTAATGTAGCCTCACATTCTACGAGGCAGCACGAATGGAGGGAGGGGAGACAGCATAGCAGAGGGAGACAGAGAGACACACCATGTGAGAGAGAGACATGCGCATTGCCCCTTTAAGTACGCTGATCCTACTCTAAGTACACTGCCTTTCTAAAAAGATCAGCAAGTTGAGATAGCAGCTGCTGCCAGCAAGCTCCCTCCATCCTGAGCCTTGTCGTGTCATTCCCCCCTTCCCCCGCTCTGTAGAGATGAGGTACAGGAGCGAGGGGGACACCCTGACATTAGCACCCCTCTTTTTCCCCCCTTGCACAGCAAGCAGGAGGCTCCAGGGCTCCAAGGCAGAGGCAGGAGCAGCACACGGCAATGGGGGGAGGGACAGCTGAACTGCCTAGCAATTGATAGCTTGCTGGGCGGCTGCCTCACAGGGAACTTAGGGGAGCTGATGGGGGGCTTCTGGTCCACCCTGGTTCCAAGCCCCCACCAGCTAGCTCCCACAGGCTGCTCTTTCTGCAAGCAGTGAACAAAGCAGGCAGCTGCCAAACAACGGTATTAGGGAGCATTGCACAACTTTAAATGAGCATGTTCTCTAATTGATCAGCAACGTAACAATGAAACAACATTAAGCGGGACGACTTAAGTGAGGAGTTACTGTATTACCAAGTAGTTCAGCTATATCTACCTCTTGGACCAAATCCTGTGCTCCACTTAGAGCTAAATCAAAAATATCCTCTCCTCCTGTGGGTTTCAGGACTAGTTGTTCCAAGAACTTATATTGGTTTCTAGTAACACACACGCTCCCTCTCTGCCATCTGACTGCAGGGAGTAACATTAACTCGCTATGGAGGGAAACCCATCCAACTTTTTACCCTCAGCAGACAGGATCTTTGTAATTTGAGGCCTTTGATGGAAGAGATGATTGAAAGGGGAGTTACCAGGGGATTAGCTGAGGCTCCCAGGTAGAAAAACTTGCTAGTTTGTATTTATAATTAGTATTTGTAATAGTTGATTCAATATTCAATTCCTGTGCAACATATTTAGAGCCGAATCCTGAAGTCTTTACTCAGTCTAGCAAAATTCCCACTGACATCACTCGGAGTTTTTCCTGAGTAAAGACTTCAATATTTGGCCTATAGAGCATATACTTCAGATGCATCTTTTGTGCTTCAGTAAGTGCAGATTAGCATATGTTAGGTGCGCCTGTAACTCTCCTCATGTTTTGTTGCTCTGTGTACTTTGTTTGTACAGCACATGGGGTAGGGTGACCAGATAGAAAGTGTGAAAAATCGGGACGGGGCTGGGGGGTAATAGGAGCCTATATAAGAAAAAGCCCCAAATATCGGGACTGTCCCTATAAAATTGGGACATCTGGTCACCCTAACATGGGGTCCTGGTCCATAACTTGGGCTCCTAAGCACTATGGTAATACTGTACAAATAACAGTAATACATTCTGAAACGACCATTATTTACCTTCTCTGTGGATAAATAACAATGGATGGCCATGTGACACTTGCTTTAAAAAAAAGACATTAAGAATTTTCTTATCTTAATTTACTGCAACAAAGTACTGGTGGGGCCAGAGAAAAACTCAGATGGTACTTACAAATGAAACAATTTTATGATCAATTACCTATTGTTAGAATCATACACAATTTGCTGTGACTTGATAGTCCTGTCTATTTTAATAAGCAATATTTGTATGGACTATATTAGATTAATTCATGCAAAGCTACCAGAAAAGAGAACTGAAGAGTTACATTAGTTGTGTTTTTGTTTCAGCTGATTGCTTCTAATGTGGAAGGAAAGAGTTGTCCAAGTGAAATTTTGGTCTGCACAACAAGCCCAGACAGGCCGGGACCTCCTACCAGACCAGTTATTAAAGGGTCAATAACATCTCATGGCTTCGGCGTTAAATGGGGTAAGCTAACCCATTCAGTTTGCTGTAACACAATTTTCTCATGGCATAACATAAATTAAGTGTAAACAAAACCGATGCGAATGGCACATTAGGCTCAGATTTCGCATGCTGCTTCTCAGCCCAGAGGTGAATCTGTTCAGAAAGTTAGATAAGCATTTGATCATTCTGAGAGATGCCTGAGCCTGTGGTGAAAAGCTGTGACTTTTTCATAATCAGAGAGCTCAAAAATATTTGTAAAGGCATTTATAAAGTGAAAGTACAGTGGTTCAGCTATCTTGTCTCCCCCCAACTCTCACACACACACAATCCTTTGAGACAATTCACTGATTCTCCATTGTACTGTATGTCAAGTTCAGGCTTCCTGTCCTTGCTTTCAAGGCCCTATATCATGTATATCCTGCCCACATCCCAACCTATCTGCTCTACCAATGATGTTAGTCTCGATACCCCTCATCTCTTTGTCTTCTTCCGTGCTCCCTTAGTGCTTTCCTGCCTACCAAGCTTCTTCCATCAGATCCCTCCTAAAAACTTACTTCTGCTGTCTTGCCTATGAGAAGTGAAATGGACAAGAAAGGTTAAACAAATAATGTAAAGCAACAGCCTAAGCACATCCACGCCTCAGCAGTCTTCTTAATGTCACCATTGTTCTCCCTCCCAACTTCCCCCACACCTCAATTTGTCTGTTCATGATCCTTTGTGGGTATGTCATGTTGCACATAGAATGTAAGCTCTTTGAGACAGGAACTGTGTCTTCCGTGAGGTGACTATGTAACATGTTTATGAGCAGCCAATGATGATGATAAAGGATTCCAGACATCAGTTTTGAAAACCAGACACTCTGGAATCACAGCTTTGCGTAAACATTAAAAATACATTCCAATAACCTGTTAAAGTTCCTGATTCCACTCAAGTAGCAAGAGCAGAATGTTTGAGTCAAAGTACACCTCTACCCCAATATAATGCGGTCGTGGGGAGCCAAAAATCTCTACTGCGTTATAGGTGAAACGCTGTTATATCAGGGTAGCAACAGCAGGGCTCCAGCGGTGATTTAAAGGGCCCAGGGCTCCCCGCAGCAGCCAGAGCCCCGGACCCTTTAAAGCGCCGCCAGAGCCCTGCTGCTACCACGCTATATGCGAACCCGTGTTATATCAGGTCGCGTTATAGCCGGGTAGAGGTGTATGCGGTATGGTTAACAAATCAACAGTGTATTCTAAGATTCCAAGTTGTCTGGAAATGATCTGTAGATTAAGAGTGGATCCTAAAATCATCATCTTTAGAATTATGAATGCCACATTTGTCAGCATCTAATTATTTTTTATCATCAGCTTTAGTCTTGTTGATTCAGTCAGAGAGCAGCTATTTGCAGTAAATATCCTCCATCAACCCTGTTTTGGGTTATTTGTGCCCTAATGAACCTGTTACAGTACGGATAGTTCATTAGAATAAAATCTGCAAGGTGCTGACCAGAGAGCCCTTTGCACTATACAGCATTAGGTCTTTATGCTGTAATTAGTACATCTGACAAGTGCTTTCCTTATTAGATATATGTGTGATTTTTGTAGGATCAAAATCTGTCCCTATATTCTTTATTTTCTTGTAGATTCCATTTTTCAAATCTAATTTATTAATAAAGGTGTTGCTCATTTTTCAGATCCTCCACAAGATAATGGTGGTTCAGAAATCCTAAAATACCTATTGGAGATTTCTGAAGGAAATTCTGAAGGTAAATTTGACAAGAATCTATCTATTCCAATACATTGTGGCTATACATTTCTACAGTTAAAAAACCTGGCTTTTTCAGCTATTAATATTTTTTAAATTAATAATGTAATAATAATACAAGAAACAATTGCATCAAATATCATAGATGGTATTATTAGATAAACAGTTTAGTCTGGCATCTGTTCTGTACCCTTTATTAATTTTATCAAACATTAAATATAAAACCAACTTTTACATTAAAACGTAAATTGAAAAAAAATAATCTCTGGCCTAGGCTATATCTGCACTATAGACTTCTGCCTGCTTGGCTATGTCAGTCAGAGGTGCAAAGAGGTGTGATCTCTGACTGACACAGGTGTGACAGCAGACATCCCTAGTGTAGACAACAAAGAGCTGTGCTTTTACCAGTAAAGCTTGTTTTACTCGTGGGGCCTCGTTTCACTATACCAGTACAAACACAGCTTTGCCAGTATAGCTACTTCCATGCTGGGAGCACTTTGCTGGTATAGCATACTGGTATTCCTGTACCAGTAAAGTGTTCCTAGTGTAGACACGCCTGAGTTAAAATGTTATTAAACTGTTTAATGTTTGCTATCGTTAATTATCATGGATTCCTAGGCTATCTAAGTTATGCGTGTGCCATTTGTGTCTGGTTAAAATGTTATCAATTTGTAGAATATTATTACTACTAATATAATATCATTATTATTACATTGTATTTCTGTGCACCTTTTTCCTAAGACTTCAAACCTTAATGAATTAAGCACCCACCACTTAAAGTGGGCGGGATGTGGGGTGCAGGCAGGTGCAAGGGGTTGCAGACCTGGAAAACAAGATAAAAATCAAGCCGGGTTGCTGAAGGATGCACATTAACAACTGTCTTACTAAAGCTGCTGCTCCCAGATTGTGATAGGATCCCCCCCCCCACACACACACACACACTTTTCTCATACCATTTTAAGCACTGCAAACATGTATGTGAAGTAGGTGGTATTATACCAATTTTATTGACAGGAAAACTAGACAACACAGGTAAAGTGACTTATCGGAGGCTACCCCACAATCCAGTGACTGGAGTACTTTGACTGTGGCCCCTTTTTAATGGAAAATAAAGTGATCTTTAAGTAGGACCAGATTGTGGCTGCTCCTTACATAAGTGCTGAGGGGAAGATATGAAGGAAGAAGCAAGTGGCCCTTGCTCCTCTTTGCATCCCATGTAAGAGCCAGCCACAGCTGCTGATCTGCAGCCTTAAAGTGCCACTTGTCCTGGACTGCAGGTTGGATTATGCTGACACTGAGTACCTGGGTTGTTCTAGTTTGTTTTGGAGTTGTTCATGTTTTTACGTGTCCCTGTCCCTTTCTGTAGGACAGTGGAATTTAAGGTTCCAGGACTATAGTTAGTTTTCTTTTTAAAAGATTTCTTTAAGAAATAATAATATAGTCATTAATAGTGTCTGAACATTTTATTTTCACAAAAAAAGGATTCAAGTATTTGTATAAAATCCTGTTAAAGATTTTCTTTCTCGTCTATAACTCCCTTGAGGAATAGTAGCCATGTACAGAGAAAGAGAGAGAGTGTGCGTTGTTTTCAAAAGCAAACTTGAATGAATTCATTTAATTTTACAGCAAATCAGTGGGAAGTGGCATATAGTGGATCTGCTACAGAATATACCTGTACTCACTTGAAACCAGGCACTTTGTATAAACTCCGGGCATGCTGTATCAGCACTGGTGGACACAGTCAGGTAAGAATAGTTTAACACGGAGAACTATCATTTTTGTATTTTCCAGAGCTTCACCTAGTTCTACATTTTAGTTTTGCTTAGTTTTTACATTTAGTTTGCTAGTATTTCTGCTTTAAATAATAGATGTACTTGGCTAAAATTGTAATATTATTGATACAGTAAAAACGTCACTGATTTCCATTAATGCCCCTGTGTAAGTTACTTCATTTTGAAAGGTGCTGCTATCTTTGTGCGTGCATGCAAAATCTGGGCCTTGTAGTTTTGCAAATTAACGAGGTTCTACTAGGGTTACCATATTGCAGTCCTGGAAAAAGAGGACACTCCAAAGGGTCCCAGACCCGCCCCCGGCCCTGCCCCAACTCCGCCCCTTACCCAAAGTCCCCACCCTGACTCCACCCCCTCCCCTGAACACTCCACCCTCCTGCTCCTCCCCCTCCCCTGCTTCCCGCGAATCAAATGTTCGGAGAACGGCGTGTTCTCTAGTAGTCAAAGACCCTTCTTCCCCGTCCCCTCCAGTCTATGTCTATCCTATTGCTGTCTAACCTGCCCCAGCTCCTCATCTGATTTCAACTGCCCCCCACTACCGCTCTGGATTCCTTGTCCAGTTTCCTGGTCCTGTCTCACTCTCCTCTCTCCCCGCCCCCATCCCTCAGATGGGATGTTCGTTCCAGATTGGCAAAATTATAAGGCTTGTGTAGCGGGGTGGACACCCGCTCCTGCCCTGAGGGGTTGGAAAAGCCCTGCAGAGGGCTGGGGCGGGGCAAGGTAAAACCCTGGCTGATTGGGGAAGTGGCTGCAGCTGGGCCACACTCTAATCAGAGCCCAGATGGCCTGTATAAAGAGGCTGGGAGCCAGGAGCTTAAGAGTCTCTCTCTGAGTGCAGAGAGAGAAGGGCCTGGCTGCAGCAAGCTAGAGATAGCGTACCTGAGTGGAGCAGAGGTGTGGAAAGGCTGGGGAGCTCCAGCCTGGAAAGCCCCAGGTTGTGGCCTAGTACTAGGCCAACAGGTACTGGGGGTTGCAGAGGGCAGCTCAGGGCTGGGCCAAGGCAGCAGGTCCAAACCCCGCTTGCCAGTGATGAGTGGCCGATACTGCAGTCTGCCCCAGGGAGCGGGGGCTAGTTGGTGACTGGCAGTGGCCTAGTGCTGAGGCAAGGTGGGGATAGTGGGTGGGGGTTCCCCAGGGAGGGGAGCAACCTCCATCATAGCTAGTCACCAAAGATTGAACTCGAGCCATCCAGACTTAAAAGCATGAGCTTCTACTACTTGATTTCAAGATATAACTCCCTTAGCTGGTAGCTATACAGTTATCCTCTAAAAATCCACCAGATGAGGGCACAAAACACATGTTGGACAGTGAATTACAAAAGTGCCAGATATTATTATTAGACCTGCAATACTTTTCACAATGAACATCAGCGGGGGATAAACTGGGAGTTTAAGAATATTTGGAAAACAATTTTAGAATAACATTCAGTGCTGTGGTTTAAAAGAACAAAAACCTGCTAAAACTCATAACTTAGCAGCATTCAGTCTTTGAAAAAAAACAACTTCTAGGAGGGATACAAGTTAAGAATGTTGAAACAGGAAGATGTTGTGCTTAGTTACCACTTGGGCAAGGCAGCGTGCTATGTAATACTTGCAAGATTTCACTGTAATGTTTTACAATATATAGCAGCGCAATGCTGATATTGTTGAGCAATTTATGCTGATTTTATTTCAGCCCACATCTTAATAGTTTTGAATACAAGATCACAATTTTCAACTCAGTTGGTCTGAACATGCAGAGCTTTAAAATTCCTATGCTCTAAACTGTATATTAACTACAATTTTATAAACCTGCATGTCAGAGAACTGTGTGCCACTACTACTAGACAACAAAGAGTCTGGTGGCACCTTAAAGACTAACAGATTTATTTGGGCATGAGCT